>NC_073306.1:211882565-212182565 GCF_027595985.1 Sorex araneus
GCTGAGTGCTGGTACAGCCATGAAGGTCTTTGCTCCGCAGTCGACTGGCCCGGCTTCCACCGCGGCCTTCCGCGTGGACCCCCAGCACTGCCCGGAGGACTCCTGAGCACGAGCCGGGAGGAAGCCCCGAGCATGGCCGCATGCGGGCCCAAAGCATCGCAAAACAGAACACGCTGAATTAGATTCGGACTGTGTGATTTTCCAGGTAACACGCTGCAGCGCCTTCCCTTCAGGCCGGCTCCGGTGAGGCTCCAGGCGTGGACTGGGGCCGCCTGGTGCCTGTCACAGGAGCGTCTGGCGTGTCTGGCGTTTCATTTGATTGTCCTGTGTAGCGTCCACTTGGTCCAGCTTCTTGTTTCTCCTCAGTGCAAGTCCGCTCCTGCCGCTGGACAGTTCCGTTCACTCCCTTCCCCTTCCTGTGTCCAGACCACCACAGGACCGGCTCTCGGTGGGGTCACACCCACGTCAGGTTAGCAGAGACCCCAGCACCGCGGTCAGATAGGGAGGGAATTCGAATATCCTGATCTCTTGCCCTGCTGTATTTTTCTTGGTTTCCTTCATAGGTGCGACCTTGCCATGGTCTCTTGCGTGAGTGTTTGCAGATATTCGAAATGCGCTTTGCTGAGCAGAAGGACATAGTGGACAGAACCTTATCACACAGCTTCCCCGGCTTATAGGACAGTGGCTGACACAGACTATGTATGTAGTTAATATGTGATGTATGTAAAAGGTCCTGGGGCTTGAGAGATAGTCCCAGGGTTAAGGCACTTGCCTTGAACATGGCGCCTGCACTGGGAATGGCCTCCCGGTCACCACAAAGTGACCCCTGGGCACAGGTGGCTGCGGCCCACACCCCAAGACAATAGAAAGATACCGTTATTTCAGTTTTGTTTTATTTTAACATACTTACCACATACATAACACAGTTATATGTGTCATATTACTTACTTATATGCCATAAGCATCTGTGATATTTTTGTGTGGATATGTGCCTTGTGGTTTAAAGGTTTATCATAATTGTTTAGATTAATAGAAAACCTTATGATTTATTGAATTATTGAATTATCTACTGAGGCATCTTTTGAGCAGTGGTAAATTTTCTGATCTGTATCATGCATAATCCAGGTGACATAAAATTAACCACAAAATTTTGTATTGGTAGAAACTGGAGTCCATAAAAAAAATGAGTATTTTAATTTGATGTCATGATATGATAAGGTTATTTCACACTTCTTTCTTTTCTTTCCCTTAACACTCTCTGTTTCGCTGACTTGAAAATTGCAAAAACACTGGCGGTAACTCACTTAGTTAGAAATTACAATTACAAAGTTAATATATAGCCAGAAAATGTCATTGGTCTGAAACCCTTTGGAGCATTCTCGCACATAAAATAAAACTGGTGGAGTATCCCACAGCCTCTGGGCCATTGAACTCCTAGACATTTTCTGAGAAGCTTGACTCCTAATACTGTGCTCCTCTGCTGTCCTCATCGCTGGCTTTTTTGTCAAAGACCCTCTCCTACAGTGGGGCTCTTTCCTACCTTGGCGACAGAGTGCCACGCCGTAAAAGGCAGGAAATGGCAGGAAAAAGACATACTTGCTTGGATCAGTACATTTCCTATTCCAAGATACACTCTACAAACATCACTCCACACTTCTGTGGATATTCCATTGACCAAACCGCACTGCACAAGGGCCTGGAAAGTGTAATCGTTTGACTAATGGATGCATTGCTGCCCCAAGCCACATCGAGTTTGTGTCACAGGTAAAACGGTTGATTTGATACTATTCAGCAAATGGGAGGATTTCAGATACATCGCTCATGTGTTGTGGAAGTTATCCTATTGTGATGGCGGTTATTGCCGTGTCGATCCCTTCTTATCGGTACCACCTCACCCAACACATTACTCCAGGCTCTGTGTACTCACCATCTACACACACACACACACACACACACACACACACACACACAGGGTTCTACATGTTAGCCAGCAAATATCTGTTCTATTTGGGTCCAAATGGATTAAGTACACTCACCTGATTTCATTAGCACCTTATTTTGGCAGATGCTGAAATCCGTGAGATTTCCGGAGAAGAGCTTGGCGTCTCATGTTGTCAGCACTTCTGCAGATATTTTTAAAACACGAAAATGAACACTCCGTTTAGTGCTGTGTTCCTACATGTGAATGGCCAGATTGCCTACTCAAATTTGAAAGAAAATTGAGATATCAACAGACATTGAAATAGAACAATGAGCAATGCAAACACTGTCAGCTGTGATTTATATTAAATCAACTTAGACCTCCTGCAGCAGTTGGTGGATAAAGGAGCCATCAGGTACCCTAACAGGTAAACACTGAGGGGAGGTGTGCTTGTCTAATTGCATCTTGCCCTTTGCTACATCTTATCTGGTCTGAAACTTACATATCTAAAATATGTACACTGAGAGATAAGACCCGGAGGACTCAATGGAGGACATGTGTTTTCAGCTGATGGTTATAGAAAATTCACACGGAAAAGTGGATTAATCTATACCTAAACCCACCTGAAACCTCAGTGAACAGATTTCCCACGGCAAAGACAGAACCGGAAGGATTGGAGACAGAAAAACATCCAGAAATCCTCTCTGGAGAGACATGTTGCAATTAGGTAGAGATTTCTGAGGTGCTGAAATTTACCCGACACTGAGTACCCAGCACCCAAATGCCAAATTACAGCACTGTCGCCAGGGAAGCAAGAACTGCATGGTTTATAGCTGGGTCAGGGCCTCTGGTGGCATCATCACGACCATCTCTGGAATCTTACCAGAGGACACACTTTATCTTACTCTCATAGTCACAGACTGGAAGAGCAAATTCCTGAAATTTCTGGAGCAATGGGCACAGAGTGGCCTTGATTGATGGACACAAGAGGACTCTGTATACCCCAGGCTCTGCCTGTCAATCTTGCCCTTACTGGAAAGTATGTCACTGTAAAAAAAAAATAATGGAAGACCCCATAAAACGGGAAGATGCTTTATAATTATGGATAGGAGGAATTAACATTTTTAAAATGAGGATCCTGCCCAAAGTAGATAGGTTCAGTGCAACCCCTGTCAAAATTCCAATGACATTCTTCAGGGAGAAAGAACAAGCATTACTAAAACCCTAATAGAACACTATAGAAGACTAGAATAATCCAAATTTTCTTGAGGAAAAGGATGAGATGCAGCTCACTCCCCAGCTCTATACTATAAAAATGTAGTAATCCAAGCAATGTGGTGTCGGAATAAAATGAGAGGCATATACCAGTGGGGAATTTGAGTGCAGAAATAAATCCTCATATACATGTTTTTTGTGAGATCTCCTTTGCCCAGATGAACCATTATGATAAAAATCTTTATAAAGTATTCGGGCTGGATTGATAGCACAGCAGGTAGGGCGTTTGCCTTTCATGCGGCCAACCCGGGTTTGATTCCTCTGTCCCTCCTTAGAGATCCTGGCAAGCTACTGAGAGTATCCCGCCCACATGGCAGAGCTTGGAAAGCTCTCCATGGCGTATTCAATATGCCACAAACAGTAACAAGTCTCGCAACGGAGACGTTACTGGTGCCCGCTTGAGCAACTCGATGAGCAACAGGATGACAGTGCTACAGTGATACATGGATAGTTAAGTTATAGCAAGAGCCCTGAGGGCCTAAAATGGGGGATAAAAAGCCTCTTTAGCCAGTTCAGTTGGTGAAACTTGATAGGCACATGCAAAAGGATGAAAAACTGAGATCTGTGCCTCCCGCCATCCCAACACTCGAGGCAGTCACCTGAGTGTGGACTTAGTTACCCGACCTACGACCCTGATCCAGTGAAGGAGATGCAGATGAAGCGTCACAGGACTGGGGGTCGGCTCCGCGGGCAGGGATGGAAGCCCCTGGCAAAGGAAGGCAGGAACAGAGCTAAACAAATGCAGCTGCACCACACTAAAAATCTTGGGTGCAGTACAAGAAAATATCGCCAGCATTAAACGATAACTGAGAGTGCAGAGTCAGGGCGCTTGTGTTGCACACAGCTGAGCTGGTCAGCCCTGACTGCGCCCCTGGTTCCCTGAGCCCGGGGGGCTGGGAGCACCCTCTACACCAGCAGTGGTGGCGGCAGAAATGAATAAACTCTCCCGGGTGGGAGAGGAGACTCACACCACACGCAGCTGACAGTATCCAACGCGCAGGGGAAAGAGCTGAACACGTCACCCCCAGAGGCGCGGGTCCCGGGAGAAACGAGCCCGCATCCATGCTCTCAGGTCAGTCGGAGTCTACCGGAGACAGACATGAGAAGCTACTCTGATGCAGCCATGGAGCGTGTGGTGGGCGCCTGTCGAGGGGGCAGACCAGGAGCGCAAAGCAAAGACACCGAGAGCGTAGATCCACAGCGGCGTGAGGAAACATCTGCCAACGTAATTTGTCACGTCGTTTTCATTTCAGACGATTAGGATGTGTCCGTGAGGGGAGAACATGAGGAGGAACAGTAGTGCATAATCATTTTTTTTCCTTTTTGGGTCACTCCCAGCGATGCTCAGGGGTCACTCCTGGCTCTGCACTCAGGAATTACCCCTGGAGGTGCTCAGGGGACCATATGGGATGCTGGGAATCAAACCCGGGTCGGCCACGTGCAAGGCAAATGCCCTCCCCTCTGTGCTATCGCTCCAGCCCCAGTGCATTATCATTTTAACTATGAAAAGTAAAGTCTCTTCAGAGATGGAAAACCAGTACAGAATTCAAGCAAAGGATAATTTGACAATCATCTTCCTTCTAAATGTCATTGAGGGATCAAAACCTTTGTGATTTCTGAAATCATGATTTTGTTGACTCATTTATACCATCTTACAAATTTATACATGAATTGGTAAAATCAAAACGATTTGTGCATCCCACTCTTTTTCTTCTCTCCAACTGGAGATATATAGTGATAAAAATCTTTTCCAACAAATAAAGTCATTGTATTAGATATTAGACACCAAAAAACAAATACATGGTAGTAAATGAACTCTCTTAGAAAAAGTAAAGGACTATTTTGAATGTAAACAACTACTGATTATTTTTCTCTCAAGAAATTCCTTATATGCAGAGTTTAGTTTGTTTGCTGATTTTATGTATTTGATCAGTTCTATAGGTTCTGATATTGGCATGGAAATTTGAGTTTCACAGTGAATCCCAGAATAAGATACATATTTTCCTTTTAACACATAGCTATGTGTGAAGTATCCTCTGATTTCCTGCTACTATTTCTACATTACTGTGACTTAAATTGGTGTTACTAAGAGACTCTTAGGGCCATTGTCACTGCGATTGATAGGAGCTAGAACATGCCATCGGCATAAGGTTTGCCTCTTTGTACACCCAGGTTTTAGTCTTTATCTAAATCTCAGGTGCTCCCAGACTAAGATAAGAAATTATTTAATTCCCACCCATAAAATTTACTTGTACAGTGACTTGACTACAAGAACATTTATCTCAAAAATAAAAAGATGCGACTGTTTTGATTATTTTTAAAAAGGAAATTATTTTTATAAATATGTATGACATATAAATAAAATATTGAATCATAAACACATTCCTCTATGTCCCGGAGAATTTCATCGCACTCTCTTTCAGAGACTTTGTCTTATGACAGCGATCTTTTTGTTTCTCATCAAGTTATTATTTAGAAAGACTACCAGTGCTTTTATAAAAAGAGTATATGAAAGTTTTCTTTTCCATTACTCTGCGTTATTGAAATTAAAAGCAGCTTTTGGTAAATGATGGGTGGAAGACTTAGCAAATGTGTTCCTATTATTATTGATGTCTGTTTTATATATGATAAGCAGAAAATTTTCCCACATAAAATGTCTGGCATAACATAGGCACTGCTGTGAGAATATGCAAATATTTCCATATCATCTGATAAACTGGCGACAAATGATTGCTTTCCTCTGGCACAGCACTCAGTCCCTGCCCTGCTTTCATACTTGAAAGTGTTTCCGTGCCCGGGCTTAAGTTATTGTGGTATTCAAACATTTGAGTTGTGGTATAACCGATAAAATGAAACCTCAAATCATTCTCTAATCTCAAGAACATCCTGGCAGAATTACTGTGACTTGTCTGGTGAAATTGATTTCCTCTTAAAGAAAAGTAGACTTCTTATTGTGTTAAAAAATGATTTTATCTATTAAATGTCTTTTCTGCTGAAGATCTTTTCCTTTTATGACTCAAATGAAAATGTTCTTTTTCCCCTCTAGTTTTTATTTCCTCTGATACTCACTCATCAAAAATATCCATTGCTTAAAAATAAAATGCAACTAAAAAGACTAATTCTTTTTTTCAAATGAACATAAAATGGACACATTTCTGACAGAATTGCTTGCCCTTATCCTAAGGTGCAGTATATACATTGCTTGATTTTTATGATTCTTTTTGCCTTTAGCAAAAGCAACAGATGATAAACGTGGATGCTGAATCTGTGTTGAATAGGATAGGCAATCAGAATATTTAATATGTGACTTTGAAAGCTGATGTGTAGCTTTAGAGAAACGCCTAAAGCACTTGGATTTGGAACTGGTGTGTTTTTCTGTACCATTCCTGTTGGTGACGCTGGTTAGGCGTGTTGACTGTTTTCCTAAGATTTCTCAGGAATAGCAGGATCCAGTGAAATTCCCTTTTACCTTATTTTATTTTTGTTTCGGTTTGGAACCATTTCGAGGCAGTGCTTGGGGCTGCTCTGAGCTCTATGCCTCAGACTTGCTCTTGTGGTGCTCTGGGAAATGCTTGACCTTGAACCCAAACCTAGGTCTTCTGCTGGCAAAACAGGAGCTCCATCCTTGGAGAAACGTTTTTCAATCTTTAATACCTACAGACCGGCCCAGAAGTTGAAGGGCACTCCTTCGACCTTTCCTTCTGGCCCAATGTTTTTAAAATAGATATTCTCCAGTCTAAGTAGGCTCTATACGTAGTGACTGGGGAAAAGAGAATTGGCATTTTCAGCCTGTGTTACTTCTCATTAACTGTAAATACTTTGTAGCTTCGTTACTTTAACAGTAATACTTTGGGGTTAGACTACTTTCAGTGAAATCGAAATACCTCACCGTTTGTGCTAGAAATGTTAGTGTCCCCACCAAAAAAAAAATCACACTAGCAGAATTTCTGTGGTAACTGTGAAGAAATGCAAGTCTTTTTTGTGTAGCTCACAAATTTAAAATAATACTAAATGTTCCAAGATGGCACTCATACAAGTTTTGATTGGAGAATTAGACACTTTGATGTGCTGCCAGTACAGATAAAAAGTTTAAAACTTGCTTCTTTGTCACAGAAATGATGTTTGTGCTTCCTTAACACTACTTATCAATTTATAGCAAAATAAAATTCGATTAATTATGAATTTTATACGTGTCTTGGGTGTGAAGTAGCATAGTAGTGTGATCTTTTTCTTTAGATTTTAGTTAGTCCAAAGAAACCTCTCACCTTATTCCTTCCATCTCCTGCCCTTCCCCTCTGATAACTACCATAGCATTCACCAATTCTAGAAGTCTTGCTGATGTTTGTGACAATTTATCTTAGTGATTTAATATTCCATTATTACAATTATTCCATTATTATAGTTATATTAGTTATAACATAAGAAAGAACATCTCTTTCTTTGTAATTGTGACTTAATTTTTTTTCCTCTAATTTCTCCAAGTTATAGACATACTACTATGTCATAGGGGTCACGATGTTCAAGAAACAACGTCTGAAGAATTATTTTGTGGAATGATCTGTTTACTAACTTTCACGCTACTATAGGAGTCATAAAAATTTTTGTACTGGTATCTTTCAAGTGAGCCTGAGGTCCTTAAACTTTTGACATAATTATGAGTCTCACCTCCTGTGTACAATTGGATCACTCTAGTTTGAGTTCCGATACTTTGCACTTCGCTCCCTGCTGTCAAGTCCATCTTTTTAATGCCCTTCTTGTTCATTATAAGTGCCTTTAGCTATGCTGCCTAATGAAATGTACCTCGTATCAAGCCTGATTTCTGCCTTAATGTCTTCCAGGCATGCTTGGTGATGAACTTGGCATATAAAACAATTTCCTACTGAAATAAAACTAATTAAATTAGGCAGTCATCCACATACCACTTTATAATGAATTATAATAAGTTCATTAATCTCATGTACTTTTTGTCCCCCCCCCCAAAATCCATTGATAAAAATCTGTATGTCAGAGCAATTTCTTAAGCTTACAAATGGCAGCCTCAAAGATTTTATGAATTTATAGTTTTTAAAAAGTCACAAAGAGCTCAGTGATTTCAGTGAAATGTGTAGCTTCTGAATGCTGCCAGAGTTTATTATTGACAATGTATTGTTCTATAGTATAGTCTACTTAAAATTGAGATAAGAAAGACAAAAATCATTTGCGACATCGTAGTCATCCTTTAGCATCTTGAACTAAACTGGAACGAACCCATTCCACATTTGCTTGCTCGAGATCATCTGTGCACGAAGAGTGAGTACATTGAGATGAAGTGGTAATAAACGGAGCCCGTTTCCTCTCTGGAGAGGTTCAAGTACCTGCCCCAAATGTCAAATCATAACAGTTTCCTTTTGTTAACTCTTCTTTAGATTTGTGATGCTATACCATAGGAACAATAATCCCATTCAAGTCTAATTACTCTGAAGATGATTGCACAAGAAACAGATAAGGCTGAGATACGTAGCAAATGGAACCATCACAAATATTAACAGAGAAAATGTGTGTTTGAGAAGGGAAGAATGGGTCTATTTTAGTTTTGTTACCATTTGGTGTTTCCAAACATAGACGTTTCCCAACAGGTGTCGTCAGAGTGTGGCGTGCAAGTGACCCTCACCCACTGTTGCTTGGAAGGTCACTTCATTCTGCTCTGAGAGAAAGAGGAAGGAGATTTCTCAGAAAACGTAAACCCAGAGGGCCAGAGAGCCTGTCTCGCACACAGCCAGCCTCTGTCCAGGAGCCACAGGGCAGTTGCTCCGGGAGCACCATGAGGAGCACTGAGCACTGAGCGCAGCAGGGGGGCTTAAAAACTGGAACCGAAAAGAAGAGTAAAACTCCCATCGGACCCGCTGAACCCACCTTAAGTTCCCTACACTCCAAACCACGAAAGCATACTTTAAGATGATATTGTTTAGTTCGGACGAGTGGGGAAAGAAGCTGTCTGGGTACTCGGTGGGATACTCTGCGGCCCCCAGGGAACGGAACCAGAGGGTGTCGCGCTGAGAGGAGCAAGACAGAGGCGGGAGGACACAGCCAGAGTCTCCCTCCCCTCTGGTGTCCTGGGAAATCATTCCCGGGCAATATCAGCGGATCACAAACTGTCCCGTGGAACCTGCATCTGAGAGTGCGGGTTTGGGGGCGGGGGTTGGTGGGTGAAGAGTTGACCCTCGGGGCCACGGGAAACTAGGTGAAGGGTGAGGGCAGGTGAGCGGTGCTGAGGCGGCAGCACTGAGCAACGGGACCAGAAGCGTCAATCACAATCAACGGGGAGGTGGGTGGGGGAGGAAGGGGCGAGCAGAGGTGGCCCAGGGGAGGGTTGGAGGGTCCTGGGCCTCTCTGTGGCCGTGCTGTGCAGTGACCGTGTACATAGATAACATCGGCTGGGACACTGTAGTCACTAAACCATCACTGTCGCACTGTCATCCCCTTGCTCATAGATTTGCTCGAGCGGGCACCAGTAATGTCTCCATTCTGAGACTTGTTGTTACTGTTTTTGGCATATGGAATATGCCCTGGGGAGCTTGTCAGGCTCTGCCCCTGTGGGCAGGATACTCTCGGTAGCTTGCCGGGCTCTCCGAGAGGGGTGGAGGAAACAAACCGAGTCAGCTGCATGCTTGGCAAACACCCATGCAAACGGCACCCTGTGCTGTCGCTCCAGCCCATAATAAAACATTTCAAAGACACAGGGGAAGTTCCCATCCTGAAGTTCCCATCCTGAAGTTCCTTACCACTCTGACTAACGTGGATTTCTCCTTTAAGAAGTCAAGTGCCTGGGCTGGAGACAGTACAATGGTTAGGGGGCGTGTGCCCCTGGGGGTGGGATGGGAAGCACTTGACACCCTCCAGCCGGTCCTTTGATGACAGCCTACTTGGCCAAGAATCCCTGATGCAGCCCCCCCTGGGCTCTGAGCACCGCTAGGATGCCAACCCCAAGGAGAAACTGTCTTTGCATAGTCCACGCAGATGGGAAAGTTTCAGTGGTGCTGCATGAAACGTACACAGTGCTAGAATGCAACAGGACTTTCATGATTTTCAAAAATTAATTACAGTGATGTGATTTCAGAATTAATACAGAAAGATTTGTAGGAGTTACCTGAAATTAGGCACGTTTCATCTTATGGAACTAACGTGCTAAAAATGGGGATGTGCTTTCATGAATGACGGCCATTATCGTCGGGTTCTTTGGAGAAGAAGAAGTTAAATATTTCCTTCTGGGTATTTTGTTTTGTTTCAACACACACTGAAAAAAAAATCAGAGCACCCTGGTAAATAGAGGCTTAATAAATCTATTACTGGGGGGGAAAAAAGGCAAGAGAATTAAGAACTTGCAGTGGAAACAAACTCAGAGATTTTAATGGAACAGAGAGCCAAGGCTCCTGGGGTGGGGGGGTTGGGAAGAAGCATCTTAGGGACAGGCTGAGAGAATTCATCCATCTCAGGAGCTCTGCAAACATGGAACTCCAATGCCCACAGGCTTTAAAACTTGATACCACAGTGAAATTAATTCATTGGGAAAAGAAAACAAAGCCCCGTTCTCCCAGCCTGCACTTCCCATACTCACCGCTGCCACCAGCACCTTTGGCATCTCCCAAGAATCCGTTGCCATTTCTGTTACTTGTCAGGGGTACTTTGGAGCCAGAACGGATAGACCCAAATGGAAGCTTTACTACCCATTCCCATCCTTCTCTAAACTAGGTGATGTGAGAAGGTGGATCTACACCTCTCAAGTTTTCTTGTTTATATAAAATAGATACTAACATTAACCTCTGGCAGAACTTTAGGAAAAATTAAATTAACTCTGCTTTAAACATCTAAAACTATTGACCATATTGTATGTTCTGGATGAGAGATGCAAAGTCACATCAGATCGAAACACCTAGACTTTGAAATAAGACAGACCAAATACTATTAGTGGATAATTCTGGAAGATTGAGTGGAGTAATTACAGAGTTAAAGTGTTGTTTTCTCAGTGTTTCGTCCCAAAATACAAATTTTTAACTTTGGGTTATTGTAGGGGTTGAGGGGGATAATTTGTCCAGTGTATCTGACATGCAATTAAAACCAAATAAAAGTTAGCTGCTTCCTCCACTAATATTTCTTTAAATTTCTTCTTTCCTCTCTCTGTTTAATATCTTAGAAGTAAGTGGAGGAAAAAATTCACTGCCTCGTGATGAATACATTTATTAGAAGACCATTTTCATGTACTTCTCTCTAAAATATAGCACTACATTTTGCCTGATAACAGTGTAACTCAAATTATATTAACTTGAACATTATGCTGCTTAAAATTACTACTGTAGGATATAGAAACTTCGGATCTAACAAAAGTTAATTTGTTGAATCTATATTTTACAAACCACTAGCAATTGGAAGACTATGATGATAGGGAGAAAATTTATTCTCAGTCCCTGTGTTCATCTGTCTCTAATTAGAAAGAAACAAAATTCCAGCATTTGAAAAATACATTGAAGAAGATTAATTTGAAAGTAGCATGTACATGAGTGCATAGATAGATGTAGCTTTGGTCTGATGATTGCAAGGAAGCCTTGCTGTAAATATACCTTAGAAGCCAAATTTATTTTAATCCAGTTCTTTAAAGGCCTGTATAGTATTGTAAACACATTCTTGTAGAAAACTGAACCAAACCAACTCACAAACAGATTTAAGGAAGGAAAAGAAATCGTTTCCAAAGATAGCAACCTCGAAATGATATACTGCTGGGAGTGTTTTTGGCAGGGGAGGGGGGTGGAGGGGCGTAGGGCATACCCAGCTTTCTCCAGAGCTTACTCCACACTGGGTTCTCGGACTTTTGGCCCAGGATTTTCGAAGCTAGAGTTTAAAGTATTGCTGTTTCCTTCCTCTACCACAATAGTCTCTTCATTTTCTCTTACAACTTTAATTCCTCCTCTTATTTCCCCAGTCCTCTGTGTTTATGTAAATATTGGCCTTAGGCCCCTTAAGGCCTTTGTCCCTAAAACAAACCTGCACCTTGTCTGTAAGCAGTGTAAGACGCACAGGTGAGCGAGCTGATTGTACAGCCTTGTCCAGTGCCTTATCCTCCTCTGCTCTCCATCTTTCATCGATACTAGGTATTTCTTATTTCATCAAACCTTTGAGGTTCTCCTGTCTTTTAGTCTAGAAGAGTTTGTTTTCCACTTTCTATGGCAAACCATAGGAATGCTCCTGACATCCACATTAGAGAAGAAGAGTTTGTGCTTCCCTGTAAATTAGTCAGTCAGTACTCTACTAATTCTCCTACGTTATATCATGTTTTTAGAAATCCGCATTTTGGGTCGGGTGTACCATTGCATGTGGCGCCCGTGTTGGCTCCCAGCACCGCAGGGTCCCCTCAGCCCAGCTGAGAGCAATTCTCAAGCATCGAGACAAGAGTTTTGCAAATCTGTGGCCAACACACAAAAACAATTCCCATTCTTTGTGCTGAAGGTCATTAGCATCTTTCACCATCCAGTTTGCAGCTGGCTGTTCTGCCCCTGTCACAGGCTGGGCACTGAACATTAACTGTTTCTGATTACACTTCTGATAGATATTCAAATGATAATTTATAAGAGCACGGATTTTCCCTATGAGCGCCTCATGTGTTTTCACGATGTCATACACTGTCTCTTCATCCCCCCCTTCAGAGAGTCAGATTCTCCCGTGAATATTGAGCTTTGTGATGAGAGCCAGCCACGGATGACGAATCAGAGGAGAAGACTTGTACTGCCACACAAAGACACTTGTGTGGAAGAGGTTATTCGTTCAGTTGATCAAGAACAGGCAATAGTGTGCCCTCCTACAGCTAGGAGGGGTCGAACTGCAGACCTAGTGCCGACTCTTTGAGGATAAGCAAAACAAAATAGAAAGTATCTGGCCATTGCCGAGGTCCTCATACATTAACAGGACTGAGCTGGAGTCCACGGAGGAGAGGTCTGGCCTTGTGAGGTGAGATCAGATGTGTCTTTTTCTCGTTTAAGCCACTTCCAGGAGGGCTTGCGTTCCCTTACTGTCACACGCCTCCTTTCTGACTGAGGTGCATAGTCAGGACCTGACTTTCCCCAAGTGTCTATGAAACATTTAGTGATTCGTGATTAGCATCTGTCGGGGGAAGGAAGCCTAAGCTCTCTGCTACTCTATGAAGGTGACTTTATTTCCTTAATTTTGTGGGTTTTTTTTTTCTAAAAAGAAAAAAGCAAAGGGCTGAGAATTACTGCTTTACTGAAAAAATGTGAACACAACAATCAGTGTTCTTTGATGCTTCTCATGTAACTGGTCTGTAAGAATATTTCTGATTTGTAGGGTTCCTCAAAAGAATTCCAGGAAAATGCTGAAATGCTGGAAGTACAAACCCATGGCCTTATTTTCACTGTAGTTGCAGACTGCATGTCCTAGGGGAGTCTGGACTC
Source organism: Sorex araneus (assembly GCF_027595985.1). Taxonomy (NCBI): domain Eukaryota; kingdom Metazoa; phylum Chordata; class Mammalia; order Eulipotyphla; family Soricidae; genus Sorex; species Sorex araneus. The sequence continues at coordinate 211,896,198 of NC_073306.1, forward strand.
CTCTCACCAATATCAGAGAAGACCTGGACTTCTGGAGGTTTAGATTTTCCCCCTTATTTATTCAAACGCTGCCGTTGGGAGACAGTGCAGGTATTTCTTCCCGCTTGAGATAACTCTGTCTGGAAGTGATGACAAAGAGAGAGTCCTGGACCACCTTATCAGAGAAAAAAAATGAGTCAGGAGGTCAGAGAGACAGTGCAACACTAAACGGATCAATCCTCATTTTGATCCGTGACCGACAAGGTCCCCTTAACGTTGCAGGGTGTGGCAGGATCTCTGTGGGACCCATTCTATGAGCTGAGAAAGGTGGATGTGTCACATAAATCACGAAAGTCCAAGAACAGAGCAAGGCAGCTAGTCTGCTCAGGGTGCTTGAAGAACAACAGGGTTAGAGAAAAAACTGCAAATGCTCGTACGGAGCTTAAAGCAAATTGAAAGAATCAAAGCAAATGGAATGAATCACCTGTTGTATGATCATTGTAGGTGTCAGCAAGCATTGTGTCCTGTGAATGAATGCTTCCCTTGAATGCTTGCCGCTCTTTGTGAAAAGCACCCGTGACTTGACCCTTTCTGGAGAGAACCCGGCCAAGGGCCCATGCGTGAGTGAAAGTGGTCCTGTCCCTCATTCTCCAGTGCCAGCTGTTCCGGGTCTGATCTCTGTAACACAAGACAGATACACAGACCTAGGGCCCTATTAACTTGGCCATCTCGGGGGTGATGTTTTACCTGATGGAAAATTATCGGATGAAATTACACAGTTGGGATTCTTGGTGGGCTGAGGGGCCAATTCTAGTCCTCATATTGCTAAACAGGTACAGGAAGCCCAGGAGAAGGAATTTTTAAGAAAGTTGTGTTGCAGTAGATCAAGCTGAGAACTGGACATAGGTTTGCAGTTAAGATATTTTTAATTAAGTGACTAGAATAGAACTTAACCTTCAGAGACAGAAGATAGAGCAATTATTTTAGTTTATTTATTCATGGTGAATAGTCAAAAAGGAGGGTGTCGGTTCTATAAGTTTGCTCCTCTTCCAGGAATATCATGGAGGAAGGAAGAGTCAGGAGAGAAGTCAAAACTGAAAAGCGTTTGTGTGTGGATTTTTTGTGTTTTTTTAAGAAAGATTAAAAACTCCAGTCTAAGACTTGAGGAACCAGTCTGAGAACTGACCTAAAATCACTCCTGTGTGGCGAGATTCCCTCACATACAAATAGTTTGAATATTCATAAATGAGTATTTAAACTTTAATGCTCACAATTGTATATGTAACTCATTCTGAATACTTTCTGAAAAAAATTGCTTTTCTCTAATAGGCATAGGCCATGGAAATTGTTTGCTACTTGAGGGTAATTTATATTATATTGTGATCACAATAAGCAAAATCGTAAATGATGATTCCATGCACTCATTTTATTCTGATAACCATACCTCTATTCCACTGATTTCAATAATAGCATGGGCGATATTGACAGTAATGTTAGAAAGATGAGAAAAGATGGATTCCAATTCATACCTTCAATTGGGTCTCATTACCTGGGGCGGGGGATGGGGCTGAAGTGGAGATGAGGAGCCTATAAATCCTTAAAATGCTTCTCAAATGATTTACATAAAGTCTTTATTCACTCCCTATTGAAAATGATCTAGTAGCTCGGTATTGACTTCCTTCAATATATACTTTTCTTATCATTTTTTTATAATATTATAATCCTGTGACTTATCTGGCTCTCTTCTTATGCTTTTAGATGTTTGCACAGCTGGGCAAAAGTAAAGTGAAATAGAAGAATGGAAATTGTATTTAAATTCACAGTCAATGTGAAAGGAAAACTCTATTAAATACTTTCAAGATAACATAATAACATTAATATAGAGATCTCTCAATATGGCAAGTTCCAAATAAAAATCCCATGAATTACAATTAGAATTTAGAATGTATGTGTTCAGACAAAGTAATGACAATTGTTGAAAGAAATAAGACACCAGTCATGCCTACGATATACTGCTTTCTAAATAAATCTCAGTGTGATGTTATTTAAGCCTGTGGGTTAACTCGGTGCATTTCCACGTTGCATTTATTTTCTTTATATATCTGAATCTTTTGCACTAACATCTTTTTTAACTAGCTGTTCTTGTTCTTTTTTTTACTAAATTGCTTATTTTTAAGCTTAATTACTTTTATTTTCCTTTGAAGAATAGTTTCAAAGAGGCCATTCTTTTTCTGTAAGTGCTTGTCATTTATCCTTTATTTTTCTCCTTTTGTATGTGTAGTAAATATTCATGCAGCTTTTAATTTTCTTTGGCCGGGGGGTTTTTATGTAGAATTGTTTACAAACTCTGCCTCTCGACCTCCCATACATACACACACATCACACATCTGATCTTGACTACTTGCGATCTTTGTCTTCCTCCCCTTTGATAAGATACTATTCCTTATTAGAACCAATTCCCAGGTGTGTGTGTGTGTCTGTGTGCGATTGTATGTGTGTGTGCATGTGTGTGTGTGTTTAAGCCTCACCCAGCAGTGCTCAAGGCTCACCCCTGGCTCAGTGCTCAGGATTCACTTCTGCCTGGGCTGGAGGGCCTTACGGGGTATCAGGGCTTGAACCTGGGTCAGCAGCATGCAAAGTTAGCATGCTATTGTGCCAGCCCCAACTCTGGGGGTTTTAGCCTGCAGAATCAAAAGGGAAGCTGGTGAATTCCTCCTGAGCATGGACAGCAGGGTACTTGGGGGGGCAGCTGGAGAGAGTCAGGGGAACTGTAAAGTAACAGTAATCGTCATTGTTGTCTTTCTAGCCGAGATGCTCAACAGAGACCGGTGAATGTCTCTGGTTGTTGTCAGTGTGCTAGCCCTGGGTATTTTCTTTTGGAAACATTTTATTCCATGTGTGATATGAATTATTCAGTAGCTTATATAATTGCTAAGTATCTCTGAACTTTTATTTTCCATATACAATTTCTAGGAAGCAGAACTTTTAATATCGTAAACACATCAATGAATGTGTTTGTGAAAAGGAAATATTTAAAAAATAATACAATCACACATAACCCCCTGTATAAATTGATCGCAATAATTTTACATATTGTCCGGTTTATGAATCCTATCTATTTCATTTAGAATTATGTTTATAAAATATATTTTACTGTTATAAAGATGTTGTAACCATCATTCTTAAAGATTGCATAAATGTTTCACAGAGTAACTTTCCACCCTTTAATAGTGACTGTTTCCTGTCCCAGTGAGATAACCAGGCCTCCAAACTCGAACTCAGTATATGCCAGCTCCTAAGTTCAATCCCTGTACCTCCAGGTTCCCAGACACCACTGGGGTACCCATAGTTTTTAAAAATGAAAGCGTGTAGAAATAGTAAATTGTTTTGTTGTTTGGGGGCTGTACCCTTCAGAGTTCAGGGTCTATTTCAAGCCCACTGTTTGGAGGTCACCCCCAGCAATGCTCAGGGACCCGCAGTGCTGAGCATCAAGCCCAGGGCCCTACCTCTTGCAAAGTGGCATCTCAGCCCTTTGAGTAATTTCTCCAGCCAAAAATTGTAGTGTTCCAAAGATCTCAAAATTCAGACTTTGACATGCTGCGTCTCTCTGCTCTGCCTCTGAGGCATTCCGAAGGTATTGTAGTGCAGTGAGGATGGTTACCAGAGCATTCAGTTATATTGTCTCGAATTCCTGCAGGTCATTTTTTTTTATCATATTATATGTGGAAAACAAACTACATAGTTGCATGTCCCCATGAACTTCATAAACGGAGGTCAAATGGTTTGACCTGGGTGAGATTGCCTTGCCTTGCCATTCTCCTCAGCCTCGGGTTGCTAGAACTGGCTGGCACTTCTTTAGTATCTACTGCACGCTGTCCCGTCCCGTGTGTTCACCAGGGTTTACAACAGTGAAGTTGTGCTCATCATAAGTCTGAGTGGCATAGGTGAGGTTGCGGGTACAGATACAGATGTAGGTAGACTTCTCCCCACAGTGGCCCCTAACTCGTGCAAGAATCAAGCCAGTGACAGTGCAGCAGGGAGGGCTTTTGCCTTGCACGTGACTGAGCTGGTTTGATCTCCAGCACCCTGTATGGTCCCCGAGCCCCACCAGGAGTGATCCTTGATCACAGAACCATGAGTTGGCTCAGCATCACCAGGTGTGCACCGCACATCCCCCTCCAAGAACCAAATTTTGTCTGAGTATGCAAATCTTGAAAAATGCATTATATTTATAATTTTTGGTGCTGTTAGCTGTTGATGAATATATTTCTAGTATTACCCTGTATTAGAAGAAATAAGAATAAGCATTGGATTGGAGTGATAGCACAACGGATAGGGTGTTTGCCTTGCACATGGCCAACCCAAGTTTGATTCCTCCATCCCTCTCAGAGAGCCCGGCAAGCTACCGAGAGTATCCCACCCACACAGCAGAGCCTGGCAAGCTACCCATAGTGTATTAGTATGCCAAAATCAGTAACAACTTGTCTCACAATGGAGATGTTACTGGTCCCCGCTCGAGCAGATCAATGAACAACAGGACTGCAGTGCAGTGCAGTGCAGAGCTTAGAAGGGAAGATAGAAAGAAAAAGTCATGAATTTATGTTCTCTCGTTTTACTTTCTTTTCTATTTTTCCATTTGTTAGTATTAGAAAATCACATTACTTATTTACATAGTATCTATAACAAAGTATAAGAGTTGAGAATTATGTTTAAGTCTAGTACTGATTTTCTAGGGCTTCTGTAACAAAGGATGCAAACTGAGTAGATAGATTCTGATGATACAAAAGAAATGTATAATCTTAGGGCTAGCAGTTAGAATTCAGAAACATTCTAAGACCTTCTGAGTGTTGGCATGACTGGTCCTTCCTGGGTCTTCCATTCCCTCTTAGTTCCGTTACCTCCAGTCAGACTTCTCCCTTCGCAGTTATATTAGGGGCCTACCTTTATTTTTTTAACCTAATTAGTTGTGTTTGCAGTGACTCTATTTCCAAGTAGCATCATAGTCTGAAGCATGAAAGGGTGAGATCAGTATTCCAACATGAATTTTGAGGGACATGTTCGGTTCTTAAGAGTTTATTAGACAGTTTTAGAAAGAGAATCCTTCATCACTGAAGCACCACAAGCAAAATACTATTGCTTCTCTTTCTTTAAGTGGATACTCCTCTATCTGCTGGAAGCGGGTACAGCTGTCTTTGTACTAGACAACATCCCGTAACACCTGCAGATGGCCCTTTCTTGGGGATTCTTTCCTGCCCCCTGAATTGTCAATCACTTTCCTCAGTGATTCGTATCAGGCTCTGAGTTGGTTCTCTCTCTTTTTTAATATACCACATACACAATGCACCTATATTGATAAATACTTGCAAGGAGCTTGAATTTTATAGTTATGTGGTAGGTAATTCCTATTTCTCCTAGGTATTCTGCTTAATTCTGATGACCTGTAATCTGGATTCTGTCTCCAACATGCCACTTGAAATAGCTTTGTTCCCTTCCCAAAAAGTACTTTAGTCGTAGGATAAGTTTGCTTCATCTCTGTGACATGTGATGTCGACAGCTTCATTCTCCTTTATTACAACAAGCTTTTATTCTCCACCTGGTCTGTTTTCAGCAATCTTTTTTGTTTATTTCTTGGCGTTGATTTGTGTACTACATCTGTACTTTACTACATAAGTGATTCCCATTCTCAATTTCCGGACCAGATCTCTCATTTATGAGCCTACAACTATATAATAAATGCCTATTCCTTTTCTTTAGCTAGATTTTGTTGGGACACAGCCTGAGAATCATTACCCCCAAACACCATCGGCGGGTAATCCGAAACTAGAGCCCCACATTCGGAAGTCAGCGAGGGGACCATGGAAAAAGGCCTGTGTGCTTCCTTTATTGTCCCATCTTATGACCTTTCCATTTTCATGAGTGAGAACCCTGCCTGCAGGTCAGAATGCAACCCTGAAGATGGGAGACCAAGATCTACCGAGAAAGTCAGTCAAGATTCATTCCAAGCTCGCCATGTTTTCTCAGCTAGAAGGCAGGGATTATGTTCATCGTAACTATGTCTGGGGAATCGCCTGAGTCTGCTTTATGAAATGTCGTTTTCAATTACTATAAAATGCAACGTGTATGTGCTCCCCCAGTTGTTTTCAGTATTTGAGACCTGCCGGTTCAGTGTGAGGTCCTGGAGGTCAATGAGGTGGTGCTGGGGTCCTGGGGGTACCTGGGCCAGCGAGTTTCAGCCCTAGAAACACGAAGCGCAGCCCTGAGCACTGAGTGGCAGCAGCCCCTGAGCAATTCTGGGTGTGCCCTCCCTGCAAAGGAGAGGGGAGGATTCCATTTTAAATGAGAAGGGATACCATTCCTACCTGTTTACAAATTATCTCCAGCAAATAAAGAAAATTATAGCACATAGCACTGTCATCCCATTGTTCATTGCTTTGCTCGAGCGGGCACCAGAAACATCACCATTGTGAGACTTGTTGTTACTGTTTTTGGCATATTGAATATGCCACGGGGAGCTTGCTAGGCTTTGCCGTGAAGGCAGGATACTCTCGGTAGCTTGCCAGGCTCTCCGAGAGGGGCAAAGGAAATGAACTAGGGTCGGCGGCATTCAAGGCAAATACCCTACCCACTGTGCTATTGCTCCAGTCAAATTATAAAGATCATCATCATCATAATCATCATCATCATCATCATCATTCTTCTGTTGATCATTGAATTTCTCGAGCGGTCTCAGTAACATCTCCATTCGTCCCAGCCCTGAGATTTTAGCAGCCTCTTTTTACTCGTCTTTCCCAACGATGCTGCATTGGAGGCTCTTTCCGGGTCAGGGGAATGAGACCCAGCTTGTTACTGGTTTTGGCAAATGAATACACCATGGGGACCTTGCCAGGCTCTCCCAGGTGGACAGGGAACTCCCGGTAGTTTGCCAGGTTCTCCCAGAGGAGAAGTAGACTATAAGATATTGTGCAGCCACTTTGCAGCCTCGCGCTTCCTGCAGCTTGTTGTTAAGTCTCTGGCTGTTGGCTGTTGTTGGGATTACATGGCGCTGGGGGCAGCCCCTGAGTGTGACCGCCTAGCTACTGGGAAATGGGGAATCTGGGCAGAGGAGGCCCAGTCCCGATCCGAGCAGGCTTGGACGTCTCAGCCCTGGGTCCCACACACCTGGGTTCCTCTGCCGGTTATTATAAATTATAATAAAAATATAATTATAAGGATAGAAAAAAAGCAGTTGAAAAATTCTTGCAGAAAAATCAGGAAAGAAAGATGGGGAGGTAGGTTTGGGTCCACATGTCAGTCCAAAGAGAGCTTACTCCTGGCTCAGTGCTCAGGGGTCACTCCTGGTAGAGGTCAGGTTGGCCATATGTGATGCCAGGGATTAAACTCAGGTCAGATCCTTGCAAGAAAAGTGCCTTCCTCTCTCTCTCACTCTCTGTCTCTCTCTCTGTCTCTCTGTCTCTGTCTCTGTCTCTCTCCCCCCCCCCCCCGCTTCCCCCCCCACAATTGAGTATTGAGCTAGTGAGGAAGTGAGTGAATCTTAACAAATACTAAGAATGTACTTAAAAATTTGATTCCAAATTTGGTCCCAAGTGAATAAGAACTGGGAGTATGGGTGTTTTTCTGGTGCCTGTTTTTTGAAATATGGAATAGTGTATAACATTAGAAGGAAAATATTCGGACTGGGAGAATCCTTGGATGAGTGTTGAGTTAGAAAAAGATATAGGACACTACCAGAGTATGTTAAGTAAGCATTTGTAAGAAATAAAGCTTCGAGAAGATAGTTCTGAATGAATTGTTTGGATATGAGAAGTAGAATCGCAGAGTGATAGGGGTTATAGATGTTGGGTATCTTGTGTGCTTAGAAAACAGCCATGACTAAGTGTATGGGCAGAGTAAAAGTAAACACCAGGATGAAAATTTCTTCCAGTCAATAAATATTACATGATTAAAGTGAAAGATAAATGTGGAATTTGGTTACAAATTTACAGTCATGCAAGGGAGAAAATGGTAGGTTACATTTTTCTTTTAGAGCATGATTTTATTCTGCTAATTATGCATGTTCTGGAGTGAAAAGAAGAATGTAAGACAATTCCCTGGTTTCTTAGACAACAAATGTGACATCCATTGGTGGAGATGAAGGACAGTAAAAAGTGTGTGTGTGTGTGTCTGTGTGTGCGTGTGTGCATGTGTTTGTGTGCATGTGTGCACATGTGTGTGCATGTGTGCACATGTGTGTGCGTGTGCGTGTCAGTGTGTGTACATATTTAACATAATAACCTCTTTGGAAGCATGAGCTTATTTATTCCATAGCTTAGAACAGAGGGAAAAATGTCTCACATTAGAGGAAAGTTCAGTTTTATTAGTCAGATGCAATTATCCCCACTGTGATGCCAACTTTCCTTATCCAGAGCGAAGTGCGGGAGCTAAGCCTGCTATGCCGTGTTCTTGATGTTTTTATAGGACATGATGAAAGATGAATGTTCCGTGCTGAAGCTGCAGCTGAAAGAGAGGGACGAGCTCATTTGCCAACTTCAGGAAGAGCTGGTGAGTGACAGCAACATTGGGCCGGCAAAAGTACTTTTATTGCATGGTTATTTGCTGAAAACCTTGAAGAACTTCTTAGCATTAATGTTCTTAACTATTCATACTTTAAAATAATTTAAAGTGATGAATGATCAGTTTTATAATTCTCTAGTAATAAAGCTCTTAAGAAAATTTTCAAATAGGAAAGAAACAAAGCCCTCCAGATCTTTGACCAGCTGAGGAATAGAACGTCTGAGGTTGTGTATGCGACTGTGTGTGCCGGCTCAGCAGGTCCCAAACCAGTTAGAGATTTGAGTTGCATTTATCACCAGTTAGATTAAGGGTCACATTTTCTTTTGTGGAGAACATGATTTAGCCCCACGCTATTCCGCTTTGAGATGTAATCTGAGGTCAAGAACAAAGACTTCTTCTTCTTATGGACAAAACAGATTTTCCTTTGATACAGCGAATTAGAGTAATTCAGTGCAATACCATAATGGACCCTTACAGAAGCCTTGCATGGAGGTGTTCGGGGCTAAAGCCAGACGCTCTGCCCCAGGGCGGCCCCTGCCCTGCTCCAGGGACCATCGGTGGTCCCGGGCTCAGACCAGGCTCATGGAAAGTGGCTCCGTGAGAGGAGAACTCCAGCCCCTGCCCCTTCTCGGTGACCTCAACAGCTGAGGCTGCTGCTGGTGCAGGCGTTACCCTAGAGTCCCCAGAGTGTAAAAATTATACAGAAATACAGAGCGAATGCCACATTCACTCTGTATTTTCCAATGTTCTGAATGTGACGTTGAAGGAAATCTAAATCAGATTTAGTAGGTAACATGAGCAGCAGGGAACATTATTTTTCTAAATAATTCATTTTCAACTCATGTAAGTATATATACAAATTGAATAAAACAGGTTTACACTAGCAAAATGATGATTCAGTAAGTAACACTGACTCATTATCAAGATATTCAGCATTTAAATAGGACTTTTAGCTCACAGTTCTTTTTTCTTAGTAGATGATATTCCGTATTATTTAAATTCTGAGCACAGAGGCAGGAATGCCCGAGAGTGTCACAGAGGCATTACCCCCAAAATGTAAAGTAAACTAAAATGGAAAAAAGATTCAGTTGCTGCACATAAATTTTTCTAATGACTTACCCAAGGGAGTGATTTTTCTTCCTCAATTCTAACAGGTACTTAGTAATAGTACTTAACCTATTCAAGTGTTCCTTCAAATTTTAGATTCTTTTCATTCTAAAACCCCTTTAATATTCTCATTTGATCTATAAGGCGGCCCCTTATATTTTTTGCTGGTGTTGTCTTTAGCGGAGAATTCTCCTGCTAACATTCTAAGCCATTGTGTGATTCTCCACTACATACTTTGACAGTCTAAACATTATTCAAATTCAGTTTGTTCTAGTCTAGCAAATATTGTCGCTGCATTGGCTCTGTGCTCTGACTGTCCCTGATAGGTCTCCTCCCCTGCCGCCTGTGTCCTGAGCGTTTCGCGGCACTTGGAGTGGCCTTTCGCGATGCCTGGCCTCCCTCCCTCCCTCCCTGGCGCTTACGTGGTCTTGAAACACGCTGTTGGGGCCTGAGGCTTAGCACAGTGTGGGAGGCACCTGCCCCGCACGAGGCGACCCCGAGTTCAGTCCCTGACGTCCCATGAGGTTCCCCGAGCCTGCCGCGAGAGCCCCAGAGTGCACAGCCAGCAGTAAGCCCCGACCGCCATTGTGTGTGACCCCACAACAGCAACAACAAGATCTATGTCTATGTTATTGCTTCCTTTTGTTTGTGCGTCTCTGTATTCGTGCTCAGTACTTGGGTATAAGATTTGGGCAGTTTAACTGGCAGATGGCCACAACTCCAGTGGATCTTTCCTTGGCTGGTTAAGGACAAACTTGATGGATACTAGGGACTTGTGAACTGCCCCCCCCCCGCCACACACACACACACACACACTCACACATAGTCATACACACATACACACACTCACACACACACATAGTCATACACACACATGCTCACACACACTCATACACACACTTACACACAGTCACTCACACACACTGACACACATACTCACACACACTCATACACACAGTCACACACACTCATTCACAGACACACATAGTCATACACACATACACACACTCATACACACACACTTACACACAGTCACTCACACACACACTGACACACATACTCACATACATAGTCATACACACATACTCACACACAGTCACACACACTCATTCACAGACACACACACATAGTCATACACACACATACTCACACACTTATACATACACACTTACACACAGTCACACACACTCATTCACAGACACACTGACACACATACACATACACACACTCATACACACACACTTACACACAGTCACTCACACATATTCATTCACAGACACACTGACATACATACTCTCTCACACACACACTCACTCACTCTTTGGCCTAAATGTCTTGAGTCGCAGGTGTTAGAACATAGGCCAGGCTGGGTGCCCCCACTGTAGTTTTCCCGGCCGGAACTGGAGAGGGTCTCCCCAGGATAAAGCATGCAGCAGAATAGCCCCTTCCTGCAAGGGCTGACGCTGGCCCTGAGCACTGCTCTGGCGAGAACCGCCCACTCCCAGGGTTACCCTCGCCCTGTGGGCTAGCCAGTGGCTGCAGAGAGGCCCGAGCACACCGGCTTCCTTCTCTCCGAGTCCATCAGGGCCCCCGCCTTCCCATGCTTGCCCCCGGCCTCTTGACCCAGCTCTGCGTTTAAGTGTCCCCTGTGCCCTCTGACGAGCAAACTCTAAGTGGACATCGTGGCCACACCTCCCCCTCCACATTCCACCATTCGCGAGGAATCAAACGCAAAGCACAGGTTTGATCAACACCAGGGTCAAAAAGAGGCTGTTCATACATCGCAAGGCATTGCAGAGTCACCTTACAGAACTAGGAACTCTAGGATAATTTTTGATCAATAATATTGGGTCATCGCTTTTTAAAACATTTTTGCATTTACTTTGTAGAATGAATTAATCTCTTTTGAATATTGGTCAGCCCTACCATCAGGATCAAATTTGGAGGTTTATTTAGTTTCTAGAACATAAATGGAAATTTAGACCAAATGTCTAAACACAGTGGCTAAAATGAAGTGTATTTAATCAAGAGAAATTATAATAAAAATTAAAAGGCACTGAAAAACCTTAACCATAGGTTTGACTTTATTCAATGTAATGTTATAAAATAAAGAACTACTTTTCCACTTATGAGAAAATTTTGTACCATTTCTTGATATTTAGTGAAGGTCACATAGAAGAATATAGCACTTTTATTGCTTGTGTGAAACTGAGGGACATTGTAAATATTAACCTTCTTATGTCTGATATAAATCCCAGAGGTTTGTCATTGGTGGTGAAGGGATAGCCTTGTGTTTGGGGCAGGCAGATATTTCCTTGTAATGATTATTAATCTTATCCATGGTTTCAGAAACCCTTAAAGTTGTTCTACACCACAAGTACAAAAAATGAATGCCCAATTTGATACCAGAAATTGAAAAATAATATTTGAAATATGTTAATGGATTGATTCAAAGCATTTTTATTAAGCAAAGCTAACTTATAAGTGAAAAATATAATGATTTTAATTAGTCGTGTGACAACAAAAGTTAAATTTAATTGCCCTAATTAGAATCGGTACATGGTATGAATATAAATTTTTATCAGTGACTCTAACATCTATTAATTATACTATGAAGAAACTATATAATTTCATATGGATAGTTACATTAGGAAAATGTATTGCCAATAATTTATGAATCAATACTTTTTTTTTATTTTTACCATAGCAAACTATTCACCTTGAATACTTTTGTGCATTTTATAGCTGATTTGAGTTAGAAGCAACAGATACATTTTGATAGTATTATATATTACAGTGTGTTTTCATAGAAATACAGTTTAGTAAATAAATAACAATAAATATGATAAATTATTATAAATAAATGTACTTAAATAAATATAGCATACTGTGCACTATAGCATTGTTGTCCCATTGTTCATCGATTTGCTCGAGTGGGCACCAGTAACGTCTCCACTGTGAGACTTGTTGCTACTGATTTTGGCATATCGAATACACCACAGGGAGCTTGCCAGGCTCTGCCATGCAGGCGGGATACTCTCGGTAGCTTGCTAGGCTTTCCGAGAGGGACAGAGGAATTGAACCCAGGTCGACCGTGTGCAAGGCAAAGCCCTACTCTCGCTGTGCTATCGCTCCAGTCCTAGCATACTATATATAAATAAAATATGTTTTGATACTGTATTTGCATAGCATATATTTTATACACAAACACACACATACACATATCTCTTTAAAAGAGCTTTCAAGCTTGGCCACTCAAAAACAGGTATTTTGGGTAGGAAAGTTCACTAGCTCTAAGAGTAAACAGTGCAGTAATATAATTAACGTTTAAAAAATTACTTTTCCTATTTCCTTTGATAAGCTTGAATATCCAGCTAGACATTCATATTTGCTAGAGGGCAGTGGACACTCTCACTTGACCACCACCAGAAAGCTGACGCTTTCATGAACTATGAAACATGTAGAGCATGACACCTCCCAGCCTCATCTATCTATCGTTACCAAAGGTCAATAATTGTAAAAATATCAGTGCTAGTTCCTCCCGGGGGGGCAGGGGGCTGGGGAGAATGGGATTTGGGGAATATTGTCTGCCATGGAGGCAGGGGGAGGGTGGGAAAGGGGGGTATACCCAGGATATTGGTGGTGGGGAATGTGCACGGGTGGAGGGATGGTGTTTGATCATTGTGAGATTGTAACCCAAACATGAAAGCTTGTAACTATCTCACGGTGATTCAATAAAATTTAAAAAAAAAATTTAAAAATAGAAAAAAATAAAAGAGAGTGGGATTTGGGTGCCAGAGCAGTAGAATAGTGAGCAGGCACTTGCCGTGCATGTGGGCGACCCGGGTTCGATCCCTATACCCCGGAGACTCCCTGAGGCCCTCCGGGAGTGATCCAGAGTGCAGAGCCAGGAGTAAGCCCAGCATGGCTGGGTATGGCCAAGAAACAAGAAAAACAAAAGCCAGAATCTGAACCCTAACCTAATCACTCCAGGTTCTGGTGGAATTATAAACTCGCACTCTCACTTTGGAAAGCTTCAGATACCACTTTCACTACACGTCTCCTAGTAGGCGTTGCTGTGGAAATGAACGTGCATTAGAATTCCCAGTCAGAAAGTTGGCGTATACACACACCGAAGCAGTACGTGTGCTTAGGTTGTGTCTTCGACGAATGCGATACTCTATATTAATGCGTCCAACAATAAACTTGACGTGAGTGAGAATTCAGTTCCTGCCAGATGAAAGAACAGAACTTGTTTTCACTCCTGCCGTTTTCCGTAACCCCGAGCAGGGTCTGTCATAGCGGGCACATGGGCTCTGGCCTGGCCCAGCGGGCAGCGAGCCGTGGAGATCTAATGGCAGAATGCAGCGAAGGTTCCGTCCCAGAGAGAGGAGAGGAAGGGAGGAGGAGGAAGGGAAACTCCCAGAGGATGGGAGGGTCTTCTGAAGAATCCCAGGGAGAAGCAACCATCCCCTTTCCATCTCTAACAAAGGCGCGAGGAAAGGGCCTCACCGCTCCTTGAGTTTGAGGCAGGAGGGGCCGGTTAAACTGGGCAGGTGCTGGGATGACCTGGGTCATGATTTGGTCATGAGGTGACCAGCAGATCCCGGCACCCCTGGGCTCACTCTTGTTTCATTCCAGACCGAGGATTCCTCTCCTTGGGGCCACCTTCCTGAGCCCGCCCTTCTTCCCCTCCTGGCCCCGTTATTTGTTATTTGTACTTAGATCTGATAGAGACCAACACCCTTTAGCAGGGGCGGGAGGGAGGGGGAGGGGAAACGGGATAAATAGGGTCCATGGTAAAGTGAATGTATCTTGAATCTTTAGTGGGGAATTTAAAATGGCCCACTAGACTGATTTTGAATGAAGCACACCTGAAACATGTTTCTAGAAAGTTCCGCTGCTTCCATACCAAAGTAAATTTAGAAATATGTGAGCAGATAACAGCAAGGAACCTGTTGGTGAACAAACTGCATTCAAAATTGAGTGTGAGCTGATATTCATGGCTTTGAAAGGATACTTGTGAATTTTAGTTGCTATCCTGAATATTTTGGTAAATTATGATAGCTTCAGTGTTGAACATTTGAATTTAAATTTTTGTGCTTTTAATGAGGGCACTAAGAAAAGTTTTGATTGCTGTTATTTAGAAGTTCCCAAAATCATATTTTTAAAAATCACTTACCAATTATTATCTTTGTTAAAATATGCTACATTTTGACATGTTTAAAAACAATATAAAAAAGTTTTAGTAGCTGAATTTATTCTGAATAGTAATATTAATTTTTGATATGATTATTATTAACATTTTTTTTTGCTTTTTTGGGTCACACCTGGCAATGCTCAGGGTCACTCCTGGCTCTGCATCTCAGGAATTACTCCTGGCAGTGCTCAGGGGACCATATGGGATGCTGGGAATCGAATCCGGGTCGGCCACGTGCAAGGCAAATACCCTACCCACTGTGCTATTGCTCCAGCTCCCTAACATATGTTTTCTTACAAATTTGAAAGTATTTTTAAATGATTTGTTCTGGACATTTTATATGGCATGTGTATTACTGAATTGAACACTCTTTCCTCCTGCAATGTAAAAATTAGCTTGAAAAAGCTAAATCATATAAGAGAACATATATATCTATATGTGTATATGTATATGTGTATATGTACATGTACATACATGTCGTTTTTGTGGATTTTTTTCCCCTTTTTGTGGGTTTTTTTCCCCCTTTTTTGTTCCCATCCAGAGGGAATATTGAAATTTGTTCTTTGAGTAAAAGTAAACATAAACAGTCATTTTCCCCTGTCCTTTTAAAGTGCCATTTGCTTTAGTTAAGTGAAAGCTAGGCTCTCTGCTCCTCGTTAACATTTGAATAGGAAAGCATGGGGTTGTATAAAAGCACTTGTAGCACTGGAGAATTTTGAAAAACTAAAAGCAATTGAAGAACCAAAAGTGTAGCATTATATGTAATCAGGTTACTATGCATAATGAAAAAGAAACAAAGAATAAAGAAGTCTGACTAAGAAATATATATGGGCAAAGAACACTTTATCAGGATTCTGGGGAGAAGAGTATTTTGACGCTGTTTTAAAATATATTCGTTATTCAAACGAAATAAAACGCTACACCCTTGAAGCCTTAATAACAGAATAATTTCTACTTGATAAGAGAAACATTCTTTTTGTGTGAAATTCGTATCTTGAATTCATCGTAAAAGCAATTCCCTGCTTGCTCCACATCCTATTACAATTTCTGATATTATTTCATGCCAGCCATTTTAAGATAGAATATTACAGGCCCATGGGTGATTTACATAAGAACAGACAGCTATAAGTACTTTCAAATCCTCTTTCTTTCTCAGATTTAGGGAATATTAGAAGCAGAAAAGAAATAGATTAGGTATACTTAAACATTATTAAAGTGTCAGTTTGCTTCCTCCCTCCTTTTTTTAAGGAGAATTAATTGCATAGATTCCAGAAAAGGCTTATCTCAGCAGCCATTACTCTCCATCTCATCGTGAGACAGATGGAGAGTGTGAACGTGACAGTGTCCTATGATCCGTAGTGGGGATTAGACCCCAGTTTCTTCCACGCTCCCGTGCCCTGATCAAAATCTGCCAGAAAGATGCAGTCTTTAATATTCTTCAGCATTGGCCTTGGCAGTCCTACACATTTAGGTCTTTATCGAGAGGTGCTGGCCTATTTCACGATGGCAGAGATATATAAAAAAGAAGTGTAGTTTGAGTTAAATGCCAGTATGAGGTATTTTATCTTTAAGTTCTAGGTTGTAAAGGGAGTGTGTGCAGTCATATTATCACCAATTCTGCATGTAGCCGAAATTCATTTGTGCATAAAGTTGGACATTTTGATATGTCTCACATATTCTGTACAGTATGCCATATAACTTAGTAGTTTGGCCTTCAACCTTTTATAGCTTTATTATTCCAATCAAGATTCCACTGCTAAGAAGAATTTACCAAATAAAAATATTTAACTAGTCAATGGAACATAATAATAGCTAAAGATTTAGCATTAAATGGAAATAAAACATGTTCCTGAATTCTTAGCATTGTAAAAGGAGAATTTACAGTCATAGGGAAATCAGTGCCCAAAAATGAAGATCTGAATCCAGGATGAGAAGCCAGAAAGCTTGTCTGAGCCGGAATGGTAGGAGGTATTGAGAACGTCCCCTTGACCTTGCCCTAATGTCCTGAAGTCTAAGTGGGCAGAAGTTTTTATCAGAAATATGTTGTTCCCAAGTGCCCGAGAACAGATGACTGGTTAAAGAAACTTTGGTACATCTACACAATGGAATACTATGCAGCTGTTGAGAAAAATGAAGTCATGAAATTTGCTTAAAAGTGGATAGACATGGAGAGTGTCATGCTAAGTGAAATGAGTCAGAAAGAGAGGGATAGACATAGAATGACTACACTCATTTGTGGAATATAAAACAACATAATATGAGACTGACACCCAAGGACACTAAAAACAAAGGCCAGGAATATTGCCCCATAGTTGGCAGCCTGCCTCATGAGCTGGGGGAGAAGGCAGCTGGGATGAAGAAAGGATCACTAAGTCAGTGATGGTTGGAGGGAGCAGTCGGGATGGGAGATGTGTGCTGAAAGTAGAAAAAGGACCAAACATGATGGCCTCTCAGTATCTGTATTGAAAACCATATGTTGCCAAAGTAGACAGAGAATGTGTGGGAAATTGTCTGCTAGTGGAGCAGGGGGAGGGTGGGAATGGGGGGGTATACCGGGATATTGGTGGTGGAGAATGTGCACTGGTGGAGGGATGGATGTTTGATCATTGTATGATTGAAACTCAAACATGAAAGCTTGTAACTGCATCTCATGGTGATTCAAATATATATATATATAGTGATTCAACTTTATATACATATAAAGTTGAATATATATATATATATATATATAAAGGAAATCGGTTTTTGCAGGTCTGCCCTAAGTCTGTCAAAGCAGGAGCCTGAGCTGAACTGTTCAGTCCGGCTGAGCCCCTGGGTCTGGAACTTTCTCGTTGCCAAAGGCTCTGAGTCCTCTCTCTCTTTCTCGTTGCCTAAGGCTCTGAGTCCTCTCTCTCTTTCTCATTGCCTAAGGCTCTGAGTCCTCTCTATCTTCCCCTGCAAATGCCTCAGTGCTGAGGAGAGGCACAGGACGGTAGCATCACCTTCCACAAGCAGGAGGCCCAGTTCCATCCCCTGGTCCCCAGATCAGCTCAACAGCAGTCCCTGAGCCGGGAGTGGGCCCTGAAATTTTGGGGGTTGCCCCCAGAACAAAAATTAGTAAATGCACATGAAGTAAGTCATTAAAACGCTAATGACTGACTTGCAATAGAGTTGCTTTGGGTCTTGCAAGGCTGGTGGTTTGTGGCCACTGAAACTTGACCCTGTGTCCTCACTGTGTCTCTGGATTGAGTGACCCACTCCCCACCCCCGCCAAACTGTGGTCTAACCAACACTGGCAGTTACTACACATGCATTTCAGCATGTGTATAGAAAATATTAAACAGACAATATGTAGACGCAGTAGACACCAAGTGTGCATCATGCGCACACACAAACACACACACACATTACTTATCTGTGACAATTAACTAGCACTGTAGCACTGTCATTCCATTGTTCATCAATTTGCTTGAGTGGGCACCTGTAATGTCTCCATTGTGAGACTTGTTGTTACTGTTTTTAGCATATCGAATACGCCACAGGGAGCTTGCCAGGCTCTGCCATGTGGGCGGGATACTCTCGGTATCCCGGTAGCTTGCTGGGCTCTCCAAGAGGGAAGGAAAAATCGAACCCGGGTCGGCTGCATGCAAGGCAAACGCCCTATCCACTGTGCTATCACTACTGGATAGCTACTGGGTACTTCTGGGGCAATAGTACAGTGGGTAGGATAATTAACTATATTGATATATAAAATAGATGTGCATAGGTATGCAATCTGTTCTATATATCTATATATAGGACAGATGTCTATGATCATCTATTCTATATATCTATGATCTAAATTATATCTAATAAATATCTAATAAATATTTGTATATACATATCTAGAGTGCATGTATATCTATGTTTATATTCTATATATGTATATGGTATATATAGGATAAATGCATCTGTAGATCAGATCCATGGGATTATGAATGCAGACGTATCATATATAACAGCATGTCTCCGCCGGGGGCCATATGAGGCCCCCTGTTGATATCCCAAGGGAGTCTCAGGTGAAATGGGGGCAAGGGGAGGTTCAGGGGCTGGGGGCGCGACCCAGACAGTGGACCAGGAGGAGCCACAAGCAGGAAACAGCCTGGCAAGGAAGGCCGGGTGGAGCAGGAGGGAAAGCTCTGCTCATGGGACACTTGGGTGGCCTTTCATGTTTGCAGCTGGTGGGAGGAGGGGAGTGTGAGGAAGGGGCTGTCCTCCTGCCCACCTGCTCCGCCCTCAGGGCAGCCGGCGCCCACCTGCTGGGGCTTGATGCCCACACACCCGGGTCTGGAAGAGCACTGAGCTCGGGCTGGGCACGGATTGCTCTTGGCAGGACAAAGAAAGCCAGATCTGACGTCTGCCCGCTGCCCTGCATCCAAGGGCTTCCCTCGGGGAGAGAGGTTGTGAAGTCAAGTCTTTGACTTTGGGATGCTGAGGGGCCGGAGTCAGAGAGGATTGTGCTTAGGTGATAGTCAAGGCTGCTAGGTGGAGAGGCCGGTGGTCCCGAGAGGGTGCGTGCCATTTGCCCTCACGAAGTTGTCTTTATTGGGCTTCCCCAAAGTTCTTCCTCACAACCCTCCTCCCCCATCCTGGGGCTCTCTGTGAGTCTGTTGCTAGGGTGCTCTCAGTGGGGAAGCCGTGAACTTTTTGGTCTTTCAAATACTTTCACAACTGTTTGTTCTCCAGGCAGCGCTGGCACTGGGTAAGAAACCGGCCCCATCTCCCATCCCGAACGGGCTGAACGTAGACTCTAGACCGAACATGAGGGCCACTCCATACCTCTACTGCAAACCACAACACCCAAAAGGAGAGAGACAGTGAAAACTTAATTTAAAAAGACGGCCATGTAAAACAGCTACAGTAAAATGGCAGAGGGAAATACAAGTGTGAATTAGTCATCTAAGGATTAGAAATCAGAAGAATTATAGGAACAGAAAAGTAAAGGGCAAAGTTAAAATTTGATTCACCCTCAAATTACTAGGAATAAAAGGAAAGACTGTGGAAATTTACAATAAAGCAGTATATTAAAATCTGCCGTGCTCGTAGAGTCTGCTCAGGAAAATAACATTTGGTAAAATAACAAGTCGATGGTTCTCCTTAGCCAGTTTCTTAGAAGAAATGCTCTGCAATATGAACAGCTAGCAGTACAAAGGAACGTAGGCAGGAAGCCCATCAGAACCTTCTAGAAAAGGAGGAGGGAGGCAGAGTGGTATGGGGTCAGCAGGGGGGCTTGCCTTGCTCGTGGCCAGCCAGGGTGCGACCATGATCAGCTGAATTCTTCCAGGAGTGAGTGCAGGGCAGGACGAAGCCCTACATTCCACGAGTGTGGACCCCGTCCCCACAACAAGGAAGAAAGGGCTGGAGAGCACAGCGCGCAGGGGTGGGGGGCATTTACCTGCCATGCAGCTGGCACAGATCCCGTCCCTGGCACCCCTCGTGATGCCATGAGCCTTGGCAGGAGTGATCCCTGAGCACGGAGCCGGGAGCCAAGGCTGCGTACCACCAGGAGTGGCCCCCAACTCATAAAAGAAGAAAACCTGTGATTACACATAAGTCTAAAGGGAAGAGCAGAATTGAATTAAAAATAACAAACTTGTATGACCCACGATGCTGGCTACTGGGGAGACTGAGAAGCACGGGAGGCGAGCAGGTGCCCAGTGTGCCCGCGTCCCGGGAAGCCGTCCACGCTTTCCCACGTCAAACCATGTTTGCTTTTGCACCCCCGGCAGCTCAGGCCCAGAGTGAGACAATGTGTTTCACATTGTAAACTATCCTGAGAAGAGTCTTTACTTAGATACTTCAGATTTATATTTAGGAGAAATTGAACACAGGGATACAGTTGCTTTCACTGTAGCTCACAGAGCCTGCTGGAGTACTGGGCTGCAAGGAAAAAGGAAATCAGAAGCATTACTGAGTCAGTGGTTAAACTAGTATAGAACTTTTGAAGTTCACGGTATTTGAGTGAGTTGGAATGAAAGATCCATAATGTCTTAGTATAGCCCGACACAAGTTCCAATTTTTCTCTTACAAGATTCTCACTTTTTATTATAGTCTGTGGCTCTTGGTGTATTCCATAGCCCGCCAAGACTAACTGAATGGCCCCTACATTGAAGGATGCAGTACCCATCGTTCTTTCAGCTGTGTGACTTTGGTGAACTGTTCTTGTATGCAAACTCCTTTGATAGTATCACTAAGCAAACTCCTAGGGATGGTGGCATGAGGCCAGTGTTTGCACGACCCTGATCCAGGCTCAATCCCTGGCACTACTTCTGGTCCCGAGAATTTGGGATTAATTGAAAACATTATTGCTTATCTATTTTCACATTTTAGTATATCAGACTTTTAAAATTAAAACATTTTGTACACTGTATTCAGATTTCTCTGCTGTTTTGCATGCTAGATCTTGGACCATGGCCTGTCCTTTAAGGAGACAACCAGGGTTTAACTTCCCAGGGATTAGAATTCCCTTGTGTTTTCTCCCCTGAACAAATGTACCATTGCCACAATGGGTACATTTGTTTCAGTGAAAACTGTCAAGCTACAAAGAAGATGGTACTGTGTGTGTTACAGACCAGAGAATGGCTGTATACTTTGTCCCAGTTATCTGCAGTTTATTGCAAAAGGCAGACAGTTGACAAGTTTAATGTTATCCATTTGAGGTGACTGAATTTAAGGTTGGAGAAATAACACTTTGCTTCATCCTTGAAACTTTGTAAATAAACTGTTACTTTATCAGCAAATGTAGCTTCTTAAAGAAGCCTCAGTGCCTGTTGTAACAGAAGGGCTTTTGTTTTTCTGATATAATAGTGATCTTCACTATATATACGTATATACATACATATATATGTAATATGTATCTGTAGAGTAAAATTCATTTTAAACTTTATTTTTAATCAATCTTTCTTTCAATGGAAGATTTCAGTGACAGAAGAGAATAAATCTGTTACCAGTTTTAAATCACCTCAGGATAACTCTTGTATTCATATTTCCTTCTTTGAACTGTTCAAATGATTTTAAATTTCTTACTTATTTTTCTTAATCATATATCAAAATGCATTTATGTATAAGATTTCTGTCTTAAAATAGCTTCTTTAAACTGTCACTGTCATCCCTTTGCTCACCGATGTGTTCGAGTGGGCACCAGTAATGTCTCTTATTGTGAGACTTATTGTTACTCTTTTTGGCATATCCAATATGCCACAAGTAGCTTGCCAGGCTCTGCCATGCGGGCGGGATACTCTTGGTAGCTTGCCGGGCTCTCCGAGAGGAGCGGAGGAATTGAACACGGGTAGATCGCATGAAAGGCGAATGCCCGACCGCTGTGCTATCGCAAACAAAGTATTAATAGGTCAGATCTTTCTTTCCACAAGTATTAGACTATATGTGTCTGTTTCCACAGGTATGTCTGATAGAACATATATTCACTAGCAATCATTTTTCCAGTTACATGTTAAAATGATTCCTTATCAGATGGATCATTTTCTTTAAACAAAATCTCATTTGACTGGCTTTTAAACTTTGCCGGCAGGATCTCTGTATAAATAGAAAATTCCTGTTTTAATTTGCTCAGAGTCAGGGAGAGGTATAGATACAAAGCAAACATTTGGTAGTATAACCCACATCTTTTCTGAACCACAGGAAGTGAGCAGGCTACATGAAAATGGAAGCTTTCTTATTTCGTAATGTGTAAAAAGAAATGTTCTGGTTCTTAGAAAATCCTAGAACTTAAGCATGTGATTGCCCTTGGAAGAGCTGTGCTAACCTTTCTGTTTGGGGGGCAGTGAAGGACAGGGCGGTCCTGGAGGACAGGACCAGGGGCACCGCATACAGAACATGCACTCCAGCCCTGCTCTCGCTCCATTCGGATTCTTATTCTCTTAAATATCAGTCACAGTCACTGTCATCCCATTGTTCATCGATTTGCTCGAGCGGGCACTAGTAACATCCCCATTATGAGACTTGTTGTTACTGTTTTTGGCATATTGAAGACACCACGGGTAGTTTGCCAGGCTCTGCCATGTGGGCGAGATAATCTTAGGAGCTTGCTGGGCTCTCCAAGAGGGCCAGAGAAATTGAACACGGGTTGGCTGCGTGCAAGGCGGACACCCTACTGCTGTGCTATCACTCCAGCCCTCTCTTAAACATCACGATGTACTATTAGCACATGCCATACCTTTGAGATCTATTAAAGAATATTACTGTCTGGAAACACACCGTATGCATCATTAAGAAAAGAGTTGTATTCCTCCAACTCAGTTCTAAAAATCTATAAAAATCGTGTGTATTATCATTTTACTCAGAAACATTGAACTCTCACTGAAGGATCATGGGTGAAGCCAGCAGTGAAGGCACACACGACCACTGGCTACACTAGTTTTTCCCCAAACTACACATTTCTCCCATGAGAATGAAATGATATAGACTCCTTGAACAAAATATTATGGAATAATTAAATTATACATCACAGTATAACTTCTGTAGACAAAATATTTAAATTTTTGTGAATAGTATTTCCCTATGTATCATGATAGATGGTGATTTTCAACTGATTCTGATATTTAGTTCTTTTTAAAGCACCTTTAAACTTGCATTCACAAGCATTCTGGGGATTCTAACTCTGCCTTTTTCCAGACCAGTGCAGCTGATTGGATTGTCGCTCTTTATATTGGAATTTCTAAATCAAATGGTGTTTAACACATTTGCCCCTTCATGTTAAGGCTCTTTTATGGTGAGGAGTATTTGTTGCCTTGGAGCATAAAAAAGCATCTGCAAAACTGTAATCCCACATCAGTGATGCATGAGAATGATGGCGTTGTTACTGGGTATTTGCCCTGGAGTATATTTTATTGAAACCCGGTTACAAGACATTTTCTCTTCTTTCTCCATACATCATTGATAACATCTAACGCTCTGCCAGTGGTGCCTGGAATTCTCATCAAAGATGACAGTTTAGGAATACCAGCTTTTCCCAAAGAGTCATCTCCAGCAAGCGCCCAGCTTAATTTTTTCAAGTTTAATAGATCATACCAGATTGGTTTAATTGCATGCCAGGCACCTGGGACAGTTCTGCCGCAGCCTGGAGAATCATATGCCACTGTGAAACGTTTGCCTTCTTACAGCGACATGAGGTCTGGGACATAATGGCACATATTTTCTCATTTCCAAGTGACTCCGCTTTACTAAATGAAGCTTAGACTCCGGTAATACAAACTGGTTTACGAGTGTTCTTGTGGCCAACTTCAGCGTGTGTGGGGGCTTTGGAAACCTTCCTGCCCGCTCACCTTCTCCTCGTTCTGAGTTAGATCTCTTTTGCAATGAGGCATGATGTTTCTCATCTTCTCTGTGCAAATGGAATGGCCGGAGCTGGTGGAAGGATGTTTAGGTTAATGCAAAGCTGACAGGTAGAATTGTATAACCCTCCGCC
Organism: Sorex araneus; assembly: GCF_027595985.1. Classification (NCBI taxonomy): domain Eukaryota; kingdom Metazoa; phylum Chordata; class Mammalia; order Eulipotyphla; family Soricidae; genus Sorex; species Sorex araneus. The sequence goes on from NC_073306.1 coordinate 211,920,476, forward strand.
AGCCCCTGCCTGCCTCTTATCTTCTTAGTATTAATGCCCAGAGATATGATCAGCGAGGAGGAGAGTAGAAATTTAGCGGAGGCTAATCTCTGGTCCTCTTTCCCTGGTGAGGGATTGTTGTCCGGGGGTCAGACACTGCTTTGAGATGGGCAAGCCCCCACCTGTTCTGCTGAGCCTAGAATAACTCCGTGCGCCCTCTTTCTTACGGGGCACATTTCTAGAGTCCCTGCTGGGAAGGGGGAAGGGGGAGAGAAGCCTAGTTTTGCAAGTCCGTCAAAATTTAACTCAAGCTTTTCAGTCTTTCAGCATACTAATATTCTATCAGGTCTGCAAGTCTCAAGAAGAAAAAGATCATTGCCGCTAAAATATGTCTATTTTGCCCGTCGGCCTCTCCTGCAGATTCTTCACCGTCTGGGCCAGTGGGTCGGTGCGCGGGCCGAGCAGGTGCTGCCTCTCCAGCCCTGAGTGCGGGCACCCTCCCCTGCGGCTCACATTAAGGGACACCCAGGCCGCTCTCAACGGTGCCCAGGAAGCTCTGGCTTCGTGCTGTGGTGCTCCTGAGCATGGAGGAGCCAGGAGTGGGCCCGGGATCAGGGGCTTGGGCTTCAGTCATATAATGTTCCAACCCCCATCCCTCCATCAGCGGGCGTTCCCCGGCACCAAGGTGCCCAGCCCCCGCCTGCCACCTGCCCCAGCCTCGCTCTAGGGTGTTTTGCCTCTCTCTCTCTCTCTCTCTCTCTCCCTCTCCTTCTCTCTTTCCCTCCCTCTCTCTCTTTCTCCTCTCTCTCCCTCCCTCTCTCTCCCTCTCTTTCCCTCTCTCTCTCCCTCTCTCTCTTTCCTTCTCTCTTTCCCTCCCTCTCTCTTTCTCCTCTCTCTCCCTCCCTCTCTTTCCCTCTCTCTCTCCCTCTCTCCCTTTCTCTCCCCCTCTCTCTCTCCCTCTCTCTCTTTCTCCCCCTCTGTCTCTCTCTCTCTCTGCTGTCTGTCTCTTTGTCTTTCTCTTTCTCTGTCTTGCTCTCCATCTCTCTATCTCTCTGTGTGTCTGTCTGTCTGTCTGTCTCTCTCTCTCTCTTGCTCGTTCTCTCCTCTTTCGGGCATTATGGTTTGCAGTATTGATACTGAAAGGTTGTCAAGAATATCCCTTTACATACTTTTAACCCTCAGACCTTGTCCAGCGCGATCACTCCCAGCTATGCTTGTCATACTGGTCTCGTCTCTATCTTAACTACCTCAGGCCCCACACACTTGTGGTTAGTTCTGACCATTGGTGAGTCCTCCTAACCCCTAATTCCCTGGCCATGGATATTAGTCCCTGCTATATGTATGTTCTTTTATACATACCTGCTATATGTATGTTCTTTTATAGACCACAAATGGATGCAGTCATTCTGTATCTGTCCCTCTCTTGCTGACTCATTTCACTCAGCAGGATATTCTCCATGTTAAAAGGAAGAATTTTCATCATCCTCTTTATAATTTTAAAAAATTTGCAAGCAGTAGTAAATGTATGCTTCTGTGTAGTCATTATATCGGTTAGGCAAATTATCTGATTCCCTCTGGCTCCAAATTCCTGACTCTGATGAGTCCCTGTTGAGAATTATTACCTGTGTCATAGAGATATGAGACAATTGTAAATAAATAGTTTCCCTCCTCTTCAAAAAATGAGATCAGTGTCCCAAAACACCTCCGGCTAATGTAGGAATAAGAACTGCATATGTCATCTGAAAAACAACCTTTATCAAATTGTAGTTTGTAAATTAGATAACTCATTTCTAAGATGAAAAATCAAGAATATATTTGGAGATCAGGGTGTGAATAAACATTAAAGTCAGTGTTTAATGATGAAGAAAATGATTCTGCATTAAATTTTTTTCTGGGATAAGGTGAATTTTGTATTAGAGTTAATCTCTCAAATTTGTCCCCTGACCATATTTCTCTTTGTAGACTTTTGGGATCTAGATTAAATTTTATTGCCCCATTAATCCAATGAAAACTATATTCTCCTTAGTGTAAGGTTTGTGGTGGTCCTCTGTCTGACTCTCACTAGCCTTCACAGTAACCCAGATTTGGAGTTTCCCCCTATACTTGGCTCTTGAATAGAATTCGGGCAAGAGTCACATATAGAAGCTTCTCATATTTCATCTACCTGACTGTTGTTCGTTTTGCATTTCCTTCTTCCTGTAAAGTAGTCTACTTAATGATTTCTTTCTTTGTTTTCCTGTGGGAGATAGTGCTTGCTATGATGGTGGGAGTGCTAGTCAAACTTTATCACCCGCCCTAGCCTTTATTGGGCTAACTTGTTAGTCAACAGACTTTGATTTCTTCTTATTTAAAATGTTTTTAAACAGTTTTGAAGACAGCATTACAAACGTTCCCCTTTGAAAAGAACACGATTAAGCATCATTTTAAAACTTGATATTTCACTGCCACACACAAGCAAGCCAGGAAATGTTTCTTCTATTGCACTACTAATTATTATTAATGCTTGCTGACTCCTGCACTGACACCTGTGCATGAGGGGTCATGTCGTGTCATGTCAGCTCTTGTTGCTGGGTCTGCTCACTGCAAGGAAGGGGATAGGAAGCTGTCAGGAAGGCGAGGCAAAGTCAGGTCAGGGAAGATCGCCCAGGGATCCACCAGCATCTCAGCTGTGCAGGAGAGGGGTCTGGCTCAGGTGAGCGTTAGTGTTTGGGATGGAAGGAGGAAGAATGTTGGTGTGTTGAAGGGAACCTGGCTTCAGAAGGACTGCTACTGGATGTCAAAGAGAGCTCTCAGGAAGGGAAGTGGCACACGGCAAGAAATGGGCTGAGTCTCAGGGGGAAACCCCCTATAGACAAGGAATCACTGCCCACGGAGGGGGTAGGCCCAGGGGTACTCAGGGAACGCTTGTCCACCAGGAATGGGCAGCTCCAGAGTCCCCCACTACACAGAGAAATGTTTTGTTTTTCCTACAACCAAACACTGCACAATTACCAAGCTCGCATGTTATCATTTTTAAGTCTCCTTTCCTACATAAAATTTGTAACTTTCCGTAATAAGGTATGTGACCACTTCGAACAATGCCTAACAGATGTGTAGAACATTTCTACCAAGGAAGTTAAGAAAAAAATATCAGATTTCCTGTATAAGCCCACAATGACCTGAAACCCAGGAACGTGGAGACAGTTTTCAGTACACAGGGCAACCCCTGCCTATAGGTCGGGCACATGACTGAGAGGAAACCACCCATGCGGGCCATAGCCTCATACTCATTTGACAGAGTTTACTAGGGGAGGACAGTGGTTACACAGGGGCAGGAAAGGATGCATCATGTGTGGACCCCAACACAGGAAGAGGAAGTTGAATTCTGTGGTTCCATGGGCTTGACGCAACGGTGCCATGGCATTTCTATGAGCTAACGCTAAAGCGGAACAAGCAGTTTTGTGGACACCACAGGTGTGTCTCTCCCTGTCTCAGACTCCCGGCCAATCGCCGGGCATGCCCGTGTTACACCCAGCTTGACTGATTCTCAAGTGAGGAGATGGACAGAGGCACACACACGGCAATGGGAATGCAAAAGTGGTAGGAGTTTGACCACCGCCGAGATGTGATCCCGGGGGCCGCACGTATGTGCGGCCTCTCCGCAGCTGCACAAGCGTGAATCCAGACCCAGCAAAACCTCTTTCGGCATGGGCAACTCCTCGCAGAATGTCTCCAGCCTGAGAACTAAACCTCGGCCATGTGCCCGCCCAGGAGGGGAAAGGTATTTCTCTCTCCCGCCTCTTTCTCTCTGGGGATGAAGGGGAGGTGTCCGCCATATTAAGACAACCACATATTGGGTTTTCAAGCCTGCAATGATCCAATATCTGGAAGAAATCTCCCTGGACTTAGTGTTAATGTACAGAAATTCAAAACCGCGCGGCCGCAATAGCGGCCGCGCGACCTTATTTGTCTTCACAGTAGGTCTGAATCTAGTGGGGTACTCCTAACAACAATAGTGAGGTTTGTGTTGAAATATTGAATGTAACCAAAGTAAACAGAATGTAAAATGAAACTTATCAGTTACAATGAAGGGGGTGGGGGGCGGGATGGGAGGTGTACTGTGTGTTTTTTTTTTTTTTTTTTGGTGGTGGTATATGGACACTGGTGAAGGGATGGTTGTTTCAGCATTGTATAACTGAGACCTAAGCCCGAAAGCATTGTAATCTTCCACACTGTGATTTAATAAAATAAAATTTTTTAAAAAAAGTGGTAGGAGTTTTATTCCAGCGTCCTGGGGTCAACCATCTCACCCACAGACCGGGCTCTGGGTAGCCACCCTGACTTCAAGCAGCAAGCAGTGTGCAGAGGGATTGATCCATGAGCAGTACAGGCCTCATTGCCTCAGAAGGAAATCTTAGTTACCAAACAAAGTGTTTTGGCAAGTGCCTAAGGCAATAGTGGTCAGGCAATAGTTAAACAATAGTTTCCGGTAACCGTTTATGGTACACAACTACTCATTCTTTCAGGGTTAACAAAAGATAGTTTCTGGGGCATTTTGACTGGGACATAGTGATCGACTGAGCCACTTGCTGGGCCCGGGAGCTTTCCCGGTGGGTTCCGGTTGGCCCGTTACACATTGCTTCATTGCTGGGGAACCGAGACCAGGAACTGAACCCGAGGCCTGGCAGACTTTGCGGACTTCTGCCACCTGTCACGACGTCAGTTCTGCCCTATCACCCGTGCGTGTTACACTGGCAGCATCTCACCCCCACCCAGGCCGGGACCCGGGGTTCTCCCTCACGAGCCCGGGAGCCTGGCTGGTCAGGGGGCTGTGCCAGGAGGGACCCCAGCAGTCCTGGAGTGATCAGTGAGCCGGGTGGGTGCTGGGGGTGAACCGCAAAGCGTATCTATGGGCCTCCTGAGTTCAAGGTGACGCGTCTCTCCCGAGGGCTCACTGTGCCGTGAACATCCAGCGTGGCGGCAGCCGAGAGATGGTCACCTGTGAGACACAGGGGCTGGCGGAGAGGACCACGCTGGGCAGCTCGCTGGCAGCAAGATGGCAGACTCCCGTCTCTGTGCTCACAGGAAGCTCCTGTAGAGGGAGAAGAAGGGAGCCTACTTTTAGGAAATGATGTTGCAGGCCAGTAGGCTTGAGGAAGACAACCAGCTCCCTTTCGTCTGTCCACTGAGGCACGCGGCATGTTCCCGGCCATCCTGGAGGGTTGGGCCTTGAGGGAAAGGCAAGGCACGGGCCCTGTCCTCTCTGTAGGACCCTGGGGGATGGGTGGACCTCACCTAGACCAACTTTTTGGTCTTGTTTTTTGTTTCTGAGATGGAATCCAGCCCCTAATTTCCTTGGGCCCATTTAATCACAGGTTAGTAAAGCATAGACAGGGTAAGGCCCCGTCACCCCGTCTGTTACTCACTTGAGTTAGTGACTCATCTAACATCTCCTTTGCTCGGTCTTCTCCTCTGTTACATCCTGATGATAATCGTCCTCGATTTATGCAGTAATGAAGCTTCAACGAGTCTGTGAAAGTGTGCGCCCGGGCTGGGCCCTCACCTCGTTCAGGGAAAGGTGCTGCCTGCAGATCTCCCGGTGCCCTTCGGTCTATCTGCCCGATTTACCTTTGCTCACGAGGCGATGTCGGTCATGAACTCGGAGGCACATCTTCTCTGGGAATTTAAGCGTCTGGAAGTCGCTCTTCAAATGTAAAATAGCATTGACCTTCGTTCACATTTGATGATGGATATCATTTGCTCTGATGTCTGAGAATATTAAAATCCAAGGCTTGAACCATTTTTTCCCTTATTTTGCTGGGTGGAGGGGCTTCCAGACAGTGCTCAGGAGGTCCATGGTGATAGTCACCCCCTGGGCTGGACTCTGTGATGCAAGGCCCAGGAATGTGCTACTTAGACCCTGGGGTGCCAGGAGTTCCCAGGGTCACGCACAGTGGCACTTGGGGGCCTCACCGGGCCATGCAGACAGGGCTTGCTTGGACAGTGCTCGCAGCCTTGACCACTGGGCTGTCTCTCGGGCACTGAAGGGAGAGCTATTTTGCTTGGTCCTATTTTCTCGGGGTGCTGGGGATTGCATCTAGTCCTCACGCATCAAGCCCAGTGCTCTGCCACTGGACAGCACCCCTGCCTCGTACGTGCGCCCTGTTCTTTAGAATAATCCTCCTTTCCTGTCCGAACCTACAAATATTGATATAATAGGGAGATTTTAAATTTTTATTATGACAATTATTTATGATACTTAATTATTTCTGATATTTATCTTTTGTTGTTGTCCCCGAAAACCCTTTATTTTGTACCTGACCTACCAACTTGATACAAATTAATTTTAAAAAACAGACCCTTTTTCATAACATGAATCTATTGCAGACAATACTTATTATATTCCCTCTCTCGTCGTATAATCCAGGGCTTACCGAATTTACCGTTAGAACTTAGGTGTTGTATGGTAGATAAGGTGTAAACCTAAAAACTTTATAGTATTGTAAATCTATAAAATTTGTTAAAATGCAAATATCTAAAATTTACAATATGAATAGGTTTCAGGAAAGGTGTGCGTTGTATTTTACGTTCTAAGCCTCTAAGGTAGGACTTATATTTCACCACATTTTAAATTCTATAATAATTTCTGCAACCCTTTGGAAAATTTAAAACCCTGATGAATCTGAGTCTGATAGCATTGAAACTGTTTCTTGAAAGTGAAAGAGGATATAAATGGATTGTTTTATGTCTTGAGTAATCCGACTCCTGGCCAAACCCTTGGAGAGTTTGTGCATATTCAGGCTGCAGGACTGCTCGGCCGAGCGCGTGCCTCAGCCGCTTCTCCCGTATCTCTGTCCCCTGAGCACTGCCAGGTGTTTCATTTGGCATGGCTGAAAACAAACATAAAATATTTTTTGTGAATTTTTAATTCTATGCACTTACATATTATTATATTTTAAACATTCTCTAAGATATTTTCTCAAAGACATGCAAATATGTCATCATTCCGATTTCCTATCCCGGTGTGCATATGTGTGTGTAAACAGATAGGTTTATACATACACGTGGAGGAGTATCTGGTTGTTGGACATAACACGAGGCTTCTGATTTCTTAAGCTGTATTTGCTTAATCATGTCTAATAAAAAATAACATCTCATTGTGGAGTTCATGCCCAATTCAGTCAGCTTAATCATTGGCTGAACAAATAGCAGTCCTCCTACATTATTTTAAAAAAATAAATTAAAATGTCTAAGCCCAAATATGGGCTCTTTTAACAGAAGTTGGTGTGTGTAACAAATGCTGTGACCACTGAGGGTAACCTCCATTGCGGGAACATTCCTTCACTCATCCTTTGACACCAGTCTCTGTTCTCTGAACACCCACACCATGCCCTCCCTTTGGCTTCTAGAAGGCACTTCCCCTCTCAGACAGAACATTCTCCAGCCCATGGCTACTAATCCCTTCCTTCCCAACTTTGTTCAGATGTTCGAGAGGGCACCAGTAATGTCTCTCATTGAGAGACTATTGTTACTGTCTTTGGCATATCCAATACGCCACAGGTAGCTTGCCAGGCTCTGCCCTGCCGACACAATACACTCGGTAGCTTGCCGGGCTCTCCGAGATGGGCGGAGGAATCAAACAGGGGTTGGCCACGTGAAAGGCAAATGCCCAACCGCAAATGCCCAACCGCTGTGCTATCTTTCCAGCCCGTTCAAATGTTAATTTCCGAATTTCCCCTTTTCCTCATTCCTTAACATTGCAAACCTGGCCCCTTCTGCATATTTCCTTTTCCTAACTCTGCTCTCACGTACCACAGAATCCTTTGCCTTCTAATGTGCAGTGTGTGTTATTCATACATTTGCAGTAACCGCCCAGCGCTGCTCACATTTCCACAGGGAGATGAAAGTGAACTTTCACTTCTCAGTGTCTCCCTAGTTCCTAGACAGGGATCAGCAATGGTTTGTTGTTGCTGCTGCTGCTGCTGTTATTGTTGTTGTTGTTGTTGTTGTTGTTTCTGGGAATCTTGTGACAGAGGGCGAGAGTAAAGGACCGTAGGTTCGGACAATGGCCAGAGCAGAGCAGGCTGGGCCGGGCTCTGAGTGGCCAGTAGAGAGTACATATCTTAGGCTTTCCGGCTCCTACAGTTTCTGCCCCACTGCATCCTACCATTGTGACCTAGAAGCAAGAGCGACAACATGGAAATGAATGAGGGTGAAGATGTTTCAATAAGATGTTATTTACCAAAATCAGCTGCTGGCTTGGTTTCGCTCAAGCTGCTGTCAAGATCTGGCACTCCGTAAGTCCTTCCAAAATGTTTGTGGAAGCAAAGTTATTGAAACAAAACACATTTAAAATGTGAGAATCAATGACCAGGCAAGGTAATCACTGCTCCTCTGGCTCTACAATGTATTGCCTTTGCTTCTCAATGGAAGCAGGAAGTTTGGTCCTCCTGCCCCGTCTGCATTTCATCCAAAGAATTGTGTGTCTGTGTGTGGTAGCACGGCGGGGTGCTGGAGACAGGAGAATCGTCCTACATGGCAAAGACAGTCAGGCTCTGGGCCGGTAGAGCCCCGACTGGGGGATTAAGGGGGTTACTCCTGGATCTGTGCTCTGGAGTCATTCCTTGCAGGCTCGGGACCATCTGGGATGCCGGGGATGGAACCAGGCCAGCTGCACGCAAGACAAGTGCCCTCCCCGCTGAACTATCGCTCCAGCCCCAGCCATGGCCCCCCTGGGGAATGAGAGTGGACACTGGTGGTGTCCAGTCCCGGGAGGGATGCGCAGGCTCACTCGGCTCCTCTCCATTGGAGATGTCCAGCTTCAGTCTCCTCTGTGTTCCTGTACAACCTGCAACGGTCCCTTTAACCATGCTAGGGACACCCGGACCTTTGTCGCTTAGCAGCTCCGAGGTCTCCGGGTGACTGCATGAATTGTTTCAGATCTTGCCACCTTGGCCAGTGTGTGGGAGAGGGCTCTGTGGAATCTAGAAACAGCAGATCTGTTTGTGAATGAATGAATTCCTAGTGGCCATGATTTACAGAGCGACAACGTTCTTTATGAGGTGTCAGTCCTACAGTGTTCCAGCACCTGAGCCTTCACTAGTGTCACTTCCTCCGCCAGAGTCCCCAGTTTCCTCCTGCCCCCTAACCGGGGACTGGGCAGGCACTTTCCCCCGCACCGTTGTCCTAGTGTTCCCTTCCCTGACTTCCCCCCGCCCCGCCTAGTGGCCGGCTTCCCACTGAAGAACAGCACTCCTGCTCTTCTTCCTGTTCCCTCTGGGCCTTGTCACCACCTTTTGCGGTTTCTCTCCAGCCCGCAGGAGCTGGACCGTTCTGTGTCTGTCCTCTCCTCTGCCCAACCCCACTGAGGGTGCTACTCGCCAGCGTGAGCTGTGTTGCAGTGAGCTGTGGAAACAGCAGCTCCAGAGAACACCCACGCTTCTTCAGCTTGGGGTTCAGCGGCTCCAGAAGAGTCCGTTTTTGCCCCACGGGGAGTTGGTCCAGCTGTGCTCAGGGGCAGAGAAATCTCCGTGGTCTGAGCTGTTCATTAGGAGCCAGCCCGTGGAGTGACGGGGAGAGCTGTTTCTTGGGACATCTCCACGGTGGTGTTCTGGGACAAGACTGATGAAGCCGCCTGCTGGAAAGCTCTGGCTCCGTGGCCGCTGGTTGCCGGGTGCGGTGACAAGCAGGCAAGGAGACGTTTCTACAGACGCCACATGCGTGGGAAGCTGTCTAGCGCCAGGGACCCGTCGCTGGAGAAGCTGCTCCCGGAGCAGAAGCCCGTTGCTGGCACACGCTGGGTCCGGCCAGGGACGCTCTTTCTCCTTCCAAGTCTCTCTAGCACCTTCTGATACGCTGGCAGGAGGAACAGGGGCTCCCAGCTCCGTTTTCACAGGATAGAATTTCACGGATACATTTGGAGCCGAGAGAATGAATTGACGGCCGCCCCAGCCTCCCTGGCACGAGCAAGGGATGGTTGCTCTGCTTTCCGTTGGCTGTGTGGGATTTGCAGAGTAATCCACAAAGATGTTGTGTCCAAAACAGAAACTGTTAGTCTTCTGGGTTCCCGGGTAGCTCAGGTTTGCCAGCTCTGGCAGATAGAGTGGACTGCCCCAAGGCTCACGATTCGAGAGGACCCTGAGCAGCTTTGAAGATCAAACACCCCCGTACTGTGCTTAAGGATGGCTTTGGGCAGGAGCTGGGGATAATGTAAATAGAAAGCATGAAGCTCTTTTAAAGTTCAGTGTTTTATCATACACAGAATCCAAACAGTAGCATCAACAGAAAAACAACAAACAGGTCTGATGTCCAGCTCTTTCCTTTGTTCACATCCTCATGTTCCTGGTTTCTTATCTGCCAGGTAACTTTGGAATAACAAAGGATGAGAACAAATGCTTAGAATGAGTGACTTTTTCCTGGTATCTTTCAACTGGGTGATTTGCTTCTAATATTGCCTTTATTTTAAAAAATTGAAAACAACATCAAAGAGGGAGGCAGGAGGAGGAACTCAGTGAAGGGAAGCGCTGCTGTTATAATTCATTTTACTAATAATGAGACTAGATATCAGTGTAAACAAAATCATAATTAAAAATCCAATGTAACATTTAAGCTAAAAATAAATTATCATTTCTGATCAATGTGTAATTGATCCATTTCACAGGGCCATTTAAGTTTTAACTTTCACATATGAAAAATACTTTTTTATTAGCAATCCCAACCAACTCCTATTAAAAAATCATGTTTCCTGAAAGACTTCCATTAGGTGTTCAAGTGAGTAATGAATATAAATTCTTGAACTGAAAAGAAAGTTGGAAAGAACAAATTTCTTCATACCTTTCCTAGTACTGAGGAAGAAGAGGAGTTTGTCTGGCTTTCTGTGTTTTAGTTCACATTTCACTAACAGCTGTCTTCACACTTACACGATCTTTATGGTTGTTGAAGAAATAAAACTATTCAAATTGACTTGGGGAAAATGTATCTGATCATGAAATCCAAGGAGAGGTGCGACAATGAACCATCAAGAAAACTGGATGCGGGCCACTTCCTGTACTTTCAGGGATCAATCCATACCCCCATCTCCTTACTCCACCGCTTAATCTCTTGGAAGGGAATCCGGGGGCAATTTGCTGTAGCTCCTGACCTCACCACACCTTAAATATTCTGCAGTTAAATAATGTGTCGTAAGTTGCCGTGCTCCAGCCAGTCTTCAGTGAGCACGAGTCAGACAGGATTCCAGTTCTGGCATCGCGGTTGACTTACAGATCGGACGGCTCTGCACTACTTCACATAGGTGGGTTTAGTCTGAAACTTAGGGCCGAGAGAGTCTCTAAGCACAGGAACAGAAGCTCTGTCTTGGCGTACGGGCTGGCTGGGCCTGCAGGCTCGGCAGGGCTGCTATAGACCCGTACGAGCTCCACGGGCTGCGCACGTTCGGAGCTGGGTTGGGGACGAGAGGTTCCTTTCTCTGTGTACCTGTGTTGGGCGCACACCTCTGCGGGCTGGGACCGCCGGCTTCTGTGCTCGGGGATGCTCCAGGTGTCCCTTTAGGAGAGCCTAACCAGTGTCCCCTGCCGCCCTGGCTCCTTGGTGGCATCTCCCAGGCCCTCACTGACGTGTCAGGGGAAAGGTCTGAGTCGCCGTTTCTCTGGCCTCCCTTGGAGCTGTCTGTTGGCAGTTGCCCGTTCTGTGAATAAGGACATCACTTGCATCATTATTGTGTTTGCTTCTCGAACCCTGCTGGCTGTGCCGGGGTGGGGGTGGGGGGCGGGCAGTGGGGTGCTGGGGTCAAGGCAGGTCCAGCCTCTCGCAAGCCAAGCAGTTCACCCCCGTGTGATCTCCCTGGCTCCCCGCCGTTGCTTTACAAAGTGTGCAGAACCTGCTGCCCCAGAACTACAGTAACGATTGTTAAGACTATACTCTAATATTCCAGCTTCGGACACTTCCCCGGGTTCTCCTGAGCACTGTGGCAAGCTCTCTCTCCCCCTGGGGCCACTGCTGCTGGTTCTCAGCACCTCAGGGGAGGGGCCAACCCAGGGCCCAAGGACATGGTGCTGTTCCAGCCCTGCAGTGCCAGGGGCCACCAGCACCGCCCCTGGCAGTGCTCAAGGGCCCTCGGGCTGTTCCTGGGGCCCAAGGACCAGGTGACACCAGTGATCAAACCGGGGTCTCAAGCCCCTCACCCCTTTCCTTACTCGTCAAATGAAGCATCTTGAAGTTGGCTTTTTTTGTATAGGCCACACGGGACAGTGCTCACAGCTACTCCAGGATCAGTGCTCAAGTTGCTCCCGGGGGTCTGTGGAAATGAAAGGGGGTCTTCTTGGGGCACAGGATTTGCTCTGGTAAGCTCTCTCTGACTGGAATTGTGTTGAATTTCTAAATTCGCAGTACTTCCTGTGGGGCTATACTGTTTGTGACTTGCTGCTTTTGTGTTCATTCTCTCGGCATCTCACAGGACTTCTCTCTGACTCACTTTTGTTCAGTGAGAGAAAGGACAGAGCAGAGTCTGGTTAGCCCATGACTGCCCGCTCGGTCAATAGTTGCTTTTATTCGTACTTTTGGGGAGGAAGTCTAAGCTCTGGAATGCTTGTAGTGCTGTTAAATGCAACTATTTTTTTATTTAAATCCTGTGTTATTTATTTTTAGCAGGAATTAAAACCAAAGGAAACGTCACAAAGATCAGTTCGTATATTAACCCCCATCCCAAGTGATTTCCATTGTAACCTTTTTTCCCCCATTCTTTAGGTAGTTCAATCACTGTTCATAAAGTTTTTCTGTGGCCCTCACTTAAAAGTCTTTTTCTGCCAATTTTCTATACCTACAATGTATTTTTTAAAAAAGTGTTCCCTGGGGGGTTGGGACATTTATTAATCTTACTCTGCATTGTGGTTTCAGTATCAATTAGCTGTCAACTTACTATCTTTAGATCTTGAAATAATATTCCAGCAATGATATGGAGGATTTATTACAAAGGAGTAGGCAGATTTCAATATTCAAGACTCAGGTAGATTTTAGTACTTAGTGTTTTAAAGATTGTGCCTACTTTTGCTCAATATCTTTGTCTATGCTCAATGCTAAATGTTCTCACAGGTGAACATACGTTTTCCTATGGACAAAAATAGCTGTTTTCCAGGTCCTGGGATTTGAACAAGGCTCGAGGAGATTCAATCCTTGGGCTTTCAGTGAGCAGAATCAGGAGTAAACCCTGATCACCACTGGGTGTAGCTCAAGGTTACACCTTCCTTTTTTTCTCTTTTTCTATTAATGTAACATATTTAATCAGAGCTGCTAGTTGGCCAGTGAAAAGACAAAGACAAGTTTGCCTTGGACTGAGCAATCACTCAGACTAATTAGAAATCAGGAAATTGCATGGCTAGAACAGCTAACCAAAATGACACATCTGCGGAGATCTTAAAACAAATATCTCAGTTGTTGACTTATCTGATTGATATCTTTGCTTACAGTGAGCTGCTGATGAAAACTCTTGTTAAGATATTGTATTTCACATACTTCTAGGAAGATCGTAGACATATGGCACATCAATAACAGAATGATTCATATTCTCTGTCTTTAGCGTTCTGTTGCATCTTTTTGCCTTCCTACACAGCTTTATCACCATTTCTGCATGAAAAACAAATCAAGCCATATTAAGTCATTTTAATTAAGTCATTTTAATTAATCTTCAAGGGAGCAATTTACACACAGCAAAGCCAAAACTTAGCTTCTCATTTCCCTCTATTTTCTTACCTCACCTCCAAAAGTACACTTCTTACGCTCCCATTCTCTCTCCCTGACACTACCCTTCCCACCAGCAATGGCTGCTATGTCCACCGTATAAAACTGCAGATAATCAGAAATCACCGACTAGTGTGACTTCTTTGCTTCAAGGAAACATTTGGGCTTGTGATACATGAGTAAGTAGTTGAAGTGATGAAGCAAATTACAAAGACAAAGAGGCATTAATCTTATTTTACAAAGTCTTTATAGCTATTTCCCTCAACAGGATGTCTGCGCAGGGGGGAAAATTAATATAGAAGAGAAGTGAAGTTGTAAGGGCATTAGCCAGAATCTTCACTTGTGATTTGTAATATAAGTATTTGTCACCTACCACCTTTTAAAGAATCTCTTCTTTTGGGGCTGGAGCGATAGCACAGCGGGTAGGGCGTTTGCCTTGCACGTGGCAGACCCAGATTCGAATCCCAGCATCCCATATGGTCCCCTGAGCACCGCCAGGAGTAATTCCTGAGTGCATGAACCAGGAGTAACCCCTGTGCATCGCCAGGTGTGACCCAAAAACCAAAAAAAAAAAAAAGAATATATATATATATATTTTTTTTTCCTGCTGAGAATTCAAGTTGACCAAAATCTTAGGCTGCTATTGAGCGTCCAGTATGAGAAATTTCCTATGGAGTGGGAGAGCTATGGCCGTGGGGTGTCCTAAGATGCCACCTAACGAATCAGGGTTCACTTCACACAGGAGAAACATCACTTCTCACAGGGATCATCAAATTAGCTGCTTCCCTTCACCGACATACAAGGCCCCTTGTGTTGTACTTACTCAGGACACGCTGCCCTAAATGGAAGGTGATGCCTTTGCCAGTACGTGACTTTGCCAGGCAAGCTCGGAGTAGTGCAGTATTCCCCCCTGCCGCCCAGACCCCTGGCCTGGGCACTGTGCTCCTACAGCACAGGGCAGATCAGCTACATTTAAGTGAGTGTCTAATTATCTTTGAAATATTTTTAAATGTTATTTTATTTTGATGTAATAAAGAAACTTGTTGACTACAGATCTTCTTACTATAACCATAGAAAAGAAAGCAAATTGCATTCCAAATGGCCAGTAAAAATTAATTTTTGCAACTGAAGAGGTTTTCATTTTATTCATACTAATATTTTACTCACACATCACTATATCACTGTTTCACTGTATCACTGTCATCCCATTGCTCATCGATTTGCTCTAGAAGGCACGAGTAATGTCTCCATTGTGAGACTTGTTGTTAATGTTTTTGGCATATTGAAAACACCCCGGGTAGCTTACCAGGCTCTGCCGTGCAGTCACGATACTCTCGGTAGCTTGCCAGGCTCTCCGAGAGGGGCAGAGGAATCGAACTCGGGTCGGCAGTGTGCAAAGCAAACTCCCTACCACTGTGCTATCGCTCCAGCCCAGAAATATTGATATTTAAAAAAAAAAAAAGATTTCTGTCTTCCTCATTGAAAAGGTAAGGGGCTCAGACCCCTCCCCAGGTACCTTAACTAAGATGGTTGCATGCATTTTCCACAGAGACAGGCCCAAGATGGAGGCCCTCGCCTTAACATGGTCTGCCCTGGTTTGAACCCTTGCACCATATCCCCTGATTTTTCCCTAATACTGCCAAAAATGACCTCAGGATTTTCTAGGCTACTCTGAGCACCACTAGACTTGGCCCCCTTCTAGCCTAATCACCAGCTCTCTACACCCCTCCCGTCCCCTATCGCCCTGGGCACATTTTGAAGTAGCAGATGTAGATTTTTGTTTCCCTATTTCATAAATGTGTGTGTGGAGATACATGCCGATATATCTCATCCACACATAGAAATGTGTTCGATGTGGGGAAGAAAATAAAAATTATAAATAATACGAAAGCAGCTGCAGTGCTATAAGGTATATGGATAAAATTCAAGAAGCCAACTTGTTCTCTGTGTTTAAGCAGGTATTTATAAGGTGCACAACACAACAAATGTTAGATAGAATTTTAGTTATTGTTACTTAGGTTGATATTTTGGGGTCAATGTGTACCTTGATTGCCCAGTTGTGAAAATGGAAAATGGAACCCGAGAGCCTGCAGGACGAATGCGTTTGCCTCGGCTCCTACGGGCCCATGTGCGAATCTCCAGTTCCCTTATGCTTCTCTGAGCACTGTCAGGGGGGTCTCCAGGGCACACAGCCAGGAGTAGCCCCCAGGCACTGCCGGGTGTGGCTCCCAAGGGAATAAATGAAAAGTGAAATATGAGGAGAGTGAAGTATTAGCTGAGGTCTGGAATGTTCAAAGTATAAAGTTTGTAAAAATTCAAGTTGGTCTTATTCTAAGAATCTACACTGAGGCCATTTGTATGTTGACAAGTTGTGTGAATGAACAAATCAACATTCCTATATATATGTATTTCTATGTATCTATCTATGCATGTCTTTATACATAAGACATGTCTTTATCTGTTGAACTATTTTATAGATATTTTTTAAAAGCATTCTCAGGTAATTGAATGAAATAATACTTTGCATTTTGTGAGGTCCTTTGCAAAGAGAATATTCCTATTTATTTATTCCCTGCTAAGAAAACCTGCAGTGACTTTGAACAATGACAGTTGTGCTAATAATATTTAGAGTAGCTAACATTTATTGAGCTCTTAAGTACCAATCATAGTCCTAAAATTCTCTCATTTATGTAAAATGTAAATCTTGAACCATTCTATAAAGTAGAAACTATTACTGTCACCATTTTATAGAAGAGAAAATCAAGTCTAATCTGCTTTAGAGTGATTTAAGCATCATAACCCTGTAATTTTACTTTAAAAGAGCCTTTACTTTTAAAAAAATGCATTGATCTCTTTATGTGCAAATGGATTCCTAATACCTTGATGAAAGACTCCAGCATAAACAAATGATTGCATTTTCCAATTCTTCCTAATCTCAGGGGAGCATTTTGGACTGGAAATAACACTAATATACATAATAGAAGGCAAATACTTCTTTGTTTCGTATTAGAAAGTATAGTATATGTTTTGAATTTCAATGAGCAAATCACAAAATCACAAATCACAAAATCCTTGTTAATCTTCGATTTCTCGAGCGGGCTCAGTAACCTCTCCATTCGTCCTTTCCCTGAGATCTTAGACATCTCTCTCGGCTTGGCCCTCCCAACGATGTCACACTGGAGGCTCTTTCAGGGTCAGGGGAATAAGATCCAGCTTGTTACTGGCTTTAGCATATGAATACACCATGGGAAGCTTGCAAGGCTGTCCCATGTGGGCAGGAAACTCTCAGAAGATTGCCAGTTTCTCCCAGAGGGAGAAGTAGGCTACAAGATATCATGTGGCTGCTTTGCGGCCTCGCGCTTCTGGGAGCTTGCTTTTAAGACTCTGGGTGCTGACCATTGATGGAATTACACACACATGGGTTCCTCTGTCGGTACCTTCATGCGTGAGGCCTGTCCAAACGTGTGGAGAGGGGCCTCGAGCATGGCTGTAGCTAGGTTCTGGTGGTCTTCGGCCGCTGGGAGCTCTGCTCGGGGTGGGGAGGGAAGCTGGAGCCCATCCCCTCCAAGGGGCCCTGGGGAAGACAGCCAGGCATGCTGGCAAGAGACTCTCTGAGCAAATGAAAAAATGAAAATAGACTCAATGAGCAAATGAAAACATAAAATTGTATTCAATGAATTAGCAGCAAATAATAGGGAGATAAACTCTGTATCTCTCATTAGAGAAATGGTGTTTGGAAAAGCTTAACTGAGCATATCAATTCATTTGGAAATGACTGAAACATCATATTAAGAATTTATGCAGTACATATGTCTTTATGGCAGTGATCTAGAGAATTATCTTTATTAAGAAAAATAAAATTACTATTTTAGAGAACAAATTATTTGTTTTCTGTTATATTAATGGACAAGAAGTTCGATCAATGTGAACCTATTTCTTTGAGCCTTAAGTGATTGTTGCACTGTAGCACTGTAGTCCTGTGGTTCATCAATTTACTCGAGCGGGCACCAGTAATGTCTCCATTGTGAGACTTGTTACTGCTTTTGGCATATCGAATACTCCACGGGGAGCTTGCCAGGCTCTGCCATGGGACGGGATACTCTCGGTAGCTTGCTGGGCTTTCCGAGAGGGATGGAGAAATCGAACCCAGGTCGGCTGCGTGCAAGGTAAACGCCCTACCCTCTGTGCTATCTATGGCCTTCATTGATTTTTCTCTTTAACTTAGAAATGAATTTTTGGTTGCATATTTATGTGATTTTTATTCTATCACATGTTATTCTTATCTACTTTGTGTACCTCTAAAGTGAAGAAAATTTTTTCCCTTAGGCTTTTATTGATCTATAATTGGTCCATTATTATATTAGTTTTAGATATAAAGTTTAATGATTCTGGGCCAGAGATATAGTAAGGTACTTGCCTTGCAAATAGCCAACCTGGGTTCAGTTCCTGACACCACGTATTCCTGGTCACTGCCAGGTGTGTACAGCCCCCCACCTCCAAAGAAGCCTGATGTTTCAGTATTTATATCTAGAGAGAAATGATGGTCAAGATGTTTAGTGGGTACCCTTGACTTCGCTTTGTCACAGTATTTACATAAATCCTCTGCTGGTAGATGTTAAATAATTTATTTAATAATTATTAAATTATTTTAAATAAATTTCTTACAAATTTATGAAAAATGATGATTGGGATTGAAGAGATAGTACAGCATGTATGTGGAGGGGGGGCACATTGCATATGGCAGTCCTAGCATCAATCCCAGCACTCCATACGGTCCCTAGAGCCTCACCTGGAGTGAGCCCTGAGTTCAGATCCAGGAGTAAACTCTGAGCACCACCAGGGTTGGACCCCAAAGAAAACAATGCATTAGAATTGTTCTTGATGCTAAAGTTCTTCGTGGCTAGACCTTCATGTAACTCTCTACATAAAATATGATTGATAATGGCTAAAATATCAATGAGCACTAAGTGATTGAATTCACTGTGAACTGCCGTGATTGTGATTATCAAACTTGCCCTGTGGTGCTCACATTTCCTCCAGTGCGTATGAAATCTATGTCTTTGATTTTCACTTTTGGTAATTAGTTCTCTATTCTAAACCGGAATCTCTAAAATGAGGCATTTTTGAACAAGCAGATCTCTAATTGTAAATGATTGACGTTCTCATGCTAATACAGTATTTTTTTAAAATTCATGAATATTTATATTAACTTGAGCTTGACCAACATGTTGAATAAGCCTTGAATGAAGATAATATCTAAGTAGATGAATATTACTTGCTGAAGTTTATACATCAGAGTATAATTTACACATCAGAATATAACTTTGAGTAAATAAAGGCAAAGGAGCTTTTACAGCAAATATATGGGAACACATAACCGACTTTTAGAAAAATGAACGCTGTGACCTTCTGATGCTGATTCTTGTCTACTCCCAATAGTCATGACTGAGGACACTCAGAGTTTTCATTTCATATTCCCTTATTTTATGGTTACCAACATACACATTTTAATGACTGACTTTAATTGTATCTTAAATGTCTGTAAGAAATTGTACATAGTGCTGTAGTCCTGAGTTTATGTTCATTCAGCTTTCAACGTTTGCTCCTTTCCCGCTTGTCAAGGTGAGAGAGAATGCTGGTGTAGTGAAAAGTGAGTGGTTCCTTCACATCTGGCCCCCTTCCATCTTCCGCTTAAAAGTCAACTGTGTACACAGTCAGAGGTATTGAATAATGTTTCCATCTACCTAAAAGTGCTGTGGGAGCATTTTTTTCCATCTTACATTTCCAGTTATCTCTAGGCACAGCTTTTGGTAATATTTTAAAAGTTACAAAAATATTTTCTTACTGCATGATTACAGATGTTCTTTATCTACAAACACAAATCATTCAAGGGTTTGTATTTAAAGTTTTGAATATAAGCATATAAGTTAGTAGCTAGTAGCTAACCTCTAACTTTGTTTAAAATGTACTTTTTCTTCCTTTTTCTTGTCAAAATATTTCATGTCTTTCAATGCTATAAATCGTTTCTCTTTCTTTGAAGAATTCTGACTGTGGTTGTACGGCGTCCCCCCCTCCCTTTGGTACCTTCCCTCGTCTTGCTCTGTAAGCCTTATTCCGTAAAACTCATTCCAGAGAGCCTGGGATTGGGCTGTTAGCGAGTTGCCAAATGATTGCGATCTCATTGAGCACTGGTTTCTTTTTTTTTTTTTTTTTGCTTTTTGGGTCACACCCAGCAATGCACAGGGGTTACTCCTGGCTTTTCACTCAGGAATTACTCCTGGCGGTGCTTGGGGGACCATATGGGATGCCGGGGATCGAACCCAGGTCGGCCGTGTGCAAGGCAGTCGCCCTACCCGCTGTGCTATCGCTCCGGCCCCAAGAGCACTGGTTTCTTACCACAGCACAGACCCGAGAAAATCAGTTAACTTTCCTGAGTCTTTTAACTTTCTCTTAAAAAGTCGCAAAAAAATAATACTTATGGCTAACTTCAGTGCTACTTGATTTCTTTCTTAGGAAGAAGTAACATTCCATATTTTCCTTATATTTTAGCTTCTTAGCAAACACAGTGTACAGCATAAAAATGTTTTTCTGTGCATGTGTGGAGAGAGAGAGAGCAAGAGAGACAGCAAGAGAAGACAGAAATGGTCTTGCGTTCTCTGCGATCTATCACACGGGACAGTCTGTATCAGAAAGACTGAACAGTTGTGACGCGGAACGTGTTAACAAAGAAAGAGGACATGATAAATGAGTCCCCGTCTATTTGTGGTTATTAAAAGTCTTTGTTTAGCGGCATGAAAGCCTTCACTTTCATACAGGGAGAAATTTGACAAACAGAGTTGTGCCTCGCTATTAATGACATTTCGAAGTTCTGGGACGCCTGTAAATAATGGAGAAACTTCATATGTAAGCAACGGAGAGTAAAACAAAGACCCTGTCTTTGACACGTGGGAATAAATTACTCTACATCTCATCTATATTTAGAGAATGGCGCTGACACCTATTCATTTATCTTCTGATACACATTTTTGGATAAATGGCTGTGCTCTTTTAAAACCTGAAATCCAAATGTAATACAATAAATATGTTGCGTTTTATAGACATTTTGTAGCACATCTCCGGTGTCAGGATGGTGGAGTTACATACAATATCAGTTATTCCCCAAGGTGTTACATAGTTGTAGATCATAAACTTTTAGCTTAAATTAAACATCACAGCTGGTTGCTTTAATTTGATGCATTATCCCACAAATGTTTCAACAGCTTGACTAAAGTGTGCCATACTGCAGACTCAAAGGAAGAGCGAAGGTCAGTGCACATGAAACCCGGCGTTTTGCAGATTCTCTCCGGGCAGTATTAAAAAGCGTTTTGCAGAACATTTGGTTACCATTCATCCAGTTGACTGGAATGCAACCAAACAAAATGCAAGACTGAGTTGAGTATTGTAGTGGTGTTTCACTTTGAAGAGCATCCCTACAAAGCTTTACTGCCTGGCCGTGTTTATGATAGTAGCTTGGACACGGCCTTGGGGCATCTACCACTTCATTGTCATGCACTGTCTGTTTTTCAAAGCTAAAACATAGTTGTAGCTACAGAAGAAGTAGATAGCAAAAAGAAAGACCAAAACGATTGACCTCATTCTCTTTCTCTTCCCAGGATGCATTTTTTTTTTAAAAAAAAAGGGGGGGAAAAAAAGCTCCTCTGTTAGAAGACCAGAAAGGCTCAAACTGTGTTTTCTCTTTATATATGCCCTCCAGAGTCCTTTGTTAAGATCATAATAACATTAGACTTCTCGTTAATGACAGTAGAAACTCAGTTTTGAAACTCTCTTAGCTCCGGATGTTCTTCTAACTCTTATCAATTAGCCCTTTATGTTGTGAAAGCAATTCATAAGCTAAAATCATTTTTCAGTTTTTTATTTGGCTTGGGGGCTATGCCCAGTGGTACTCCTGCTTACTCCTGGCTCCACACTCAGGGTGACTCCTGGGGGCTCTGGGGACTCTCGGGGGTGGGGGGCTGCTGGGCATGGGCCTGTTGGACACATACAGGACAAGAGCCTTACCTGGTCCTAATTTTATCCTTGATCAGAAAATAGACCGACAAACGATGTACCTGCAACACAGGAGGCAGGAAAGAAATTGGTGTAATAGATTAATATTTTATTTTAAACTTTCTATGAAAAATGTGAGTTAGTTGCTTTCTTGCTAGTCATAAAACTCAGAGAGTTTTGAAGGCAAATAAGAATTGATTGCTAAAAAGTGTTGAGACTAAAATACATAAATCTTCAGGTCATTCAAAAGGAAAACTTTATTTACTTTATTTACTTACTTGCTTGTCAGAAATTAAGATTTTGATGCCAACTTTCTCTTTTCATTTATTTTCTGTTTTTGATAGCTTTATTGTAATTCATCTTATGTTGTTTTCTTTCTATAACATATTGTCTCGCTATGTTGAAAGATAATACATTTCAACATACTGTTGGATCTTGTTTTTATTTGTTTTTGACTTTTGTTGCTATTTCACTAGTTTAATAATCTTCATCTGTTTCAAAATTTGCCTTGAAAAGAATTAATTTAATAATTTCATTTTTACGTCTTCTGTGTTCTTTTCATTGAGTTCTATAGTAATTTTTTCCCTTTTTTTCTCTTATTTATTTATTTTTTTAAATTAGGGGACCAGTCATATGTGCTCAGACTTTACTCCTTTGTGCTCAGGCATCATTCGTGTAGTCTTCTTTTTATTTTTAAGATTTTAGTTTAGTTTAGTTTAGTTTAGTTTAGTTTAGTTTAGTTTTTGCCTTTTGGGTCATACTGGGCGATGCTCAGGGCTGACTCCTGGCTCTGCACTCAGAAATCACTCCTGGCAGTGCTCGGGAAACCATACAGGATGCTGGAATTGAACCTGGTTCGGCGGCGTGCAAGGCAAACGCCCTCCCCGCCGTGCTGTCGCTCCAGCCCTACTCGTGCAGTCTCCATGGCTGTCAGAAATCGGACCAGGCCTGAGCACCTCTCAGTAAGCGTAAGCGCTCTACCCACTGTGCCTCCCCACCCCTTCCCCTCCCCTTCCTCCCTTTCCCTACCCCGCCATTCCCCTTCCCCTTCGTTCTCTTCCCTTCCAGGCCCCTTTCTCCTGTCTCTCCCCCTCCCCCTCCCTTTCTTGCCCTCCTTGGGGCAGGTAGTGGACACTGGGCCAGTGGTGGCGCGAGTGGTGCTGGGTGGTTTGTGGATGGACCCTACGAATAACCGCTTAGAAACGCTGCCCAGTTTAGAAGCAAACCAAGAGCATCTCTCCTGAACGGGTCTGTTTTTCCCTTGAGGAACAAGCTCGACCCGGGTGTCTAAGTCGGGGAGACAGGACAGCGGGGAAGGCATGTGCTTGGCTTGTGGCCAACCCAGGTTCCCTCCCCGGCGTCCCCTGTGGTTTCCAGAGCACCGCCAGGAGTCATTCCTGAGCCTGGAGTGACCCCCGGGCACTGCTGGGCGGGACCACCCCCACCCCCACGACCCCTGAAAGAGGAGTGTCAGTCATTTGACCACCGAGTGATATTCCTCGTGCCTGGAACGCTCTTCCTTGGTGTATCCCAAACCCGGGTCTTTGCCTTGCAAATGCGTGTGCAGGCGGCCATTGGCTCCTGTGCCCGGGCTGGTTGCTCGGCCCCAGGGCTGAAGGCAGGATGAGTCGGTAGCTGTGCCTCAGCGTCTGGGGGCCGAGAAGTCACAGTGGGGGGCTCCCAGGGGCTCACCTTCACGTCTCCCTTCTAGAGCCTGTGCCCAGTGTGGCCCAACCCCCCCCCCCATGGCCAGGAGACCTGCACTCAGCTCCAGGACACACGCTCGGCCCTGCCCTCTCTGACTCAGTTTCCCCTGCCGTGCCACTTCGGGTGGCTCAGCCTGGCAGAGACCAGGTGCTCGCCCCACTCAGGGATGCTCAGCCCTGCCACTCCCAGGAGAGATGAAACAGATTCGAGCACCCGGGCTAGAAACCTGCATGGTTGGGTGAGAAACGAGAGTTCCCGGAGCATCTCTCTGAAGGACACGCAGGGCGGGCCGGGCTCAGCCCGGGGCAGGTCCCCTGAGCAGACGCCAGGTCGGTTCTGGGAGGAGGGAGGGGTGCAGGGTGCAGGCCCTACCCCTGCTCTCGGCCTGGTCTTCAGGAGAGGCTGAAGGGGTCTGTCTAAAGGAGTCTAGATGGGGGTGGGGGCAAGGGGCAGGGAAGCCCTGAGTACCACCCGCCTGCCCGCAAGCAAGAATTCCATCATGATCTCACTGCCAGATTCTTTCTTTCCTAAGCACCTTCCATGGTGTTTGTTACCTGGTACTAGTGCTGGCTTGGGTTGGAGAGGGAGGGCCCCGATTCTGGATTCTGATTCTTGCCCAGCCTCTGACTACATTCCTAGTCAGGGCCGTTGCTTTCTTTTCTTTCCTTTCCCTTCTGTAAACTGCCTCTCACTGCAGTTTCATTTTAGTTTATTTAGTGGGGGGGGGGATATTTATTTTTTAACTTTTTTTTTTTTGAGCATTACAAAGCCATTCATGGCTGGGTTTCTGTCGCAGGTAGGGGGTGATGGGAGGGAACCTGGGACAGGGTGCTGGGATGTGTACACTGGTAGAAGGATGGGTGTTGGAATATCCCCCTAAATTCTTAGGGAACACAGTCGAGGGGGCAGCAGAATGCCATGGCCCTCGGGAGGGACCAGGAAGAGTCACAGGCCGACGTGCGTCTCCCCGCCTGAGCTTCCCTTCAGCTCGTGCCCCGGGACCCTTGGCGGGACAATCCCCCAGGCAGTGGCCTGAGGGCACTCAGGAGAAGAGCCAGAGCTGGAAGACGAGGAAAACTGAGACCCACTTTCACTGCCGCCTCTGGCTTTCCTGCCCACACCCCCTTCCAGAGAGCCGGGGGTGCTGGGCTGCGGGGACGGGGCTTGCTGGCCTTCCCTGAGTTGATAACCGTGACCCATGTGGAATGGAGCCTGGGAACATGTGTGTGTGCATGTGTGTGTGTGTGCACATATGTGTGTGCACACATATGCTTGTGTGTGTGTGGTGTCCATTTGTGTCCATTTTCCTTGCACATTGTTGAGGCAGCTGTTTTCTATTCAGTTTTCTATTCTTTTCTTCGTGCCTCGCTTTCCCCTGGTGAAACTGTCCCCATGCGTGTGTCGGGACTTTATGATCTTACATAAATCCACCCTACGATGGTGGTGGAGCTGAGTGTCTCTGTGTAAATCTCTATTTACAGTAAATAAAAGCAGGTGTTCTGAACTCTGACCTTAGAAAGATTCCTTTGAAAAGACACTTGGCTGAAGTGGGAAGGTGTCAAACAGCAGCTAATAAGTCTCTGTGAGGAATTTGTTTCTATGCATTTTAAATGAGTTGGTGACATACACAGATAAAACAAGATAAGTAGACTTCTGATGAGACTTCCGAACTCTCACCCAAATGTATCCTATGATAACAGTTGAATACTGTTACCATTCATAGCCCTTTTAATAGCCTTTTATAGTGTCTTCATCATTTTATTTTTTTTTAACGGGCTAAATAACTTTATCCTGTTTTGCAAATGGGATGCTCTCTGTGGAAGGGAAAGGAAGGGCATGCTTGTTCAGTGCTTACACTTGGTTTTGTGAAAACATCCGCCTGAGTTCATGGCGTCACACTGGAAGGCAGAAATACTGCAGGACCATGGGGTCTGAGGTTAGCCCCTTTGGCCACCTCTTGGCCCCCACCCCCTCGGCCCTCGTCCTCCTTGTCTCCTTCCCATAAAGGAGGCAACCTGCTCTGTTCCAGCGCTTACCGCGACTTCATTTCTATGTGTCCCTTTGTTTGATTTTGTGGGGTGTTGAGTAGGCTGGGGGCACACCCGGCACATTCAGGGCTTACTCCTGGCTCTGTGCTCAGGGACCACTCCCAGAGGCTCAGGGGACCATGTGTTTCGGGACTGAGCCCAGGTGGGCTGTGTGCTAGGCGGGCGCCTTAGCCCTTCGCTGGCCCCCCGGCCCTTCTCCCCGCTCCTTGTCTTTACCCCATCGTCCTTCTAGTCTCTCTTCTTCACCTAATCTCCCGACCTTTCCCCCTTCCATTTCTTCTACCCCTTCTTTCCAAACCTTTACTTATGCTTAATTTCTCTCTCTCTCTCCTCCCTCTCTTCTTCCTTTTGTAGCAAATATAGTACCATTTTCCATAAGCACCTACTGGTAGTTATATCCATCATTAATTCTGTGCTAACCATTATACTCAGGGTTTTATTAGATGGACAATTGGATTAAGTGATGCTTGTGATTCTACTGTTGTCTGAACGCCTATGTCTCATACCCTCTAACTTGTATACTGAGTCGTACCCCTCAAGCTGATGTAGCACTGGGATATAGAGCGTCTGGGGAGTGATAGGGTGGGACTAATGCCCTTCTGTCTAACCGAGACCCCTGAGAGGTGCCTCTCCCTTTTCACCAGGTGAAGCCACAATGGAAATGTTCAGGTCACCCTGTTACCGAAGCAGTTAACATGTCTTCATCTTGGCTCCCAGCCCATAGGACGGTGGCGCATGCACCAGTGTGGCGTGTAAGCCACTCAGTGTAGGACGTCACATTTAAGTAGCTAAACAGACTAAGGCAGGTTTAGCAGAAATCAGGATTCATCACAATAACTAACAGTTTTGAAATCAGATGAAAACGAGGACATTAGGAAAAGGAGCCATAATTCAACGGGTAGGGAATTAGTCTTGCACGGGGCCAACCCATGTTCGATCCCCAGCTTCCCATATGGCCCCCTGAGCACTGCCAGGAGTAATTCCTGACTGCAGAGTCAGGAGTGAACCTGAGTATTGCCGGATGTGGTCCCAAAACCAAAATTAAATAAATAAAATCAGGGCATTAGACTAAAACTAATCAATTTGAATTAATAAATATTTAGAAAATTTAGAGATGTTTGTATTACTTAGAGTTTTTAAATTTTTTATTGAATTACCATGGATTAAAGCATACGTGTTCCAACACCAGTTCCATCACTAGTGTCCAGTACCGTCCACCAGTGTCCCCAGTTGCCTTCCGCCACAGCCTGCCCTATGGAGGTCACTATTTTCTTCTTTCCTCTCCCCCTTTCAGGTGCTGTGGGAGTAAGTCACTGTTCCTCCTTCCAGCACCCAGACCAGAGTGACCGCTTCCATCTTCCTTTTTTCCCTGAGCCCTTCTCTGACGCTCCCTCACTCCACCCCAATGGACAGGCTTTCTACTGAGGACAGTTCTTCTGTCACAGCTGGACCTCCCTTTTGGGGTGCTAGGAACTATGGCAACCAAAGCCCCAAAGCCTGAGTTAAGTAATTATGGTGGGTGCCCAGGAATAGATATAGTTCAGAGTTAGTCAAAACCCCCAAACACTAAAAGCATAGCATTAATGTTCTTTCTGTGCTTAAACGAAGAACGTTGCTCAATAGTAAAATATGAGAAGCTACAGGGGAAAGAGAAAGCAACTGACTCACTATAAATACAAAGTCCAGAATCACCAGAGGTTTTGACTTGTAAGTAATCAAAACTCGCTTGGGCAATGTACCAGTGAGAGGTAAAGCACAAAGGAAAGGTTAAAGATAAACTCAGGGGGCAAGGGGGTGTCGTAAGAGCACTGTAAGCTTCTCTTGGGGAGGAAAGGGGCAATGCACTGCTAATCTGAAGACACTTAGGGTTCATAGCCAACCATCAGAAATTGAACTCAGGATGGACACGTGTAAGGCCGAAACCCTGCCCACTGTCCTACCACTCCAGCCTTTGCCCTGTTATTATTAACTGTTTTAATTCAAGTTAACTTTAGTTCTTAAGCCTGTATTGCCGGGGTTTGTGTCATATTGTCAAAATTTAGGAGCCCGAGGGACAGTACAGTGGGCAGGGTACTTGGCTAGCTCGTGGCCAGCCTGGGCTGGGTCCCCAGCACCACATAGGTCCCCAGAGCCTGTCGGGAATGAGCACTGAGTGTTGAGCCAGGAGAAAACCCTAAGCTTGCAGGTGTGGCCCCAAACCTGATACTGTATTCTATGATCAATTCTACTTTCACAGTTTATCCTAAGAAATTTTCACAAATGTATTGAAAAGTAGGTTCGATGCAGCTTAAAAGTAGTTTTAAAGTATTGCAGTCGGGGTCTGGAGCGATTGCCCAGCAGGGAGGTGCTTACTCTGCATGAGGCCAGCCCAGGCTGGGTCCCCCGCACCCCACATAATCCCCACCACTGCCGGGAGTAATCTCTGAGAGCAGAGCCAGGAGTAACCTCTGAGCATCACAAGTTGTAGCTCCAAAACCAAAATAAAAGTAAAGAAATAAAATAATGCAATATGAGCAGAGTACAATAGTATATGACAGCTGCAAATTGACATGCATGGGAGAGTGGATCAAACGTTCACTCTTTGTTAGACTTAAAATTCAATTTTTTTTTACTCAGAAAATTATCAACTGGATTTACTTTTTTATGACACTAGTTATGCTACTTATTTTAAATCCTACATAAACATAACTAACCTGGAATGAAGTTCCTGTGCTTAGAATAAACACCGAGGAGGAAGGAAGACAGGCTGAGAGAGAGTTTATTGTTTTGCACACAGGAGGCTGTGTCAGATCTCTGCCGTGCAGAGCCCAGGTGCCATCAGGTGCCACCCACTAGCTCAGACCCCAAAATATGAAAAAGAAAGAGAATGATAGCATCATTTAGAAAAACACAATTTTGTGTAACAACAAAGCATTAATAATAAAAATTGAAAATGATATGAGAAGTGAAAAAAAGATAAATTACTAGTGTCAAGTGTTTCAAAATTGATGCTAAATATATGTAAATTTGAATTGTTTCATGCTGAAGAGATGGACCCTGAAACAGCATAAAATGAGAAATTGTCTAAAAATGGGAAAGAAAGAGTTTTATTCATTAATATAAAGTATATAAAGTGGCACAACGTAACATTGAACGCATTATAGTTCAGATTGCACAGAAGTAATTTCAGCCCAGGTAAACTTAATTGCTGAGGCATGAATAGCAATAGCTAAGAGTTACAGCTGTAGCCATAGTTAATAGTAATAGTTAAATGTGATTGAAGTAATTACTTATGAATGAATAGTGATACAGAGTAATTACCAATGAAGGAATTAATAATTTATAATTACTCACTAAATATTTGCTGGAATCAATTAAGTCTTGCTCTAAATGTCTTTGCCTACCCTTTCTGTTTAAATGATGAGTAAATCAACCTTTAAAACAACTCAGCAATTGCTGGAGTCACATATAATCCCTTCATATTTTGTCTTCTTACATTCTGTTCCTTTGATTTAGATTCGGAGAGAGATAAAGACATACAGAGATAAATAGATAAAGTTTTAGTTTTCACTTTTGCCCAAGAGTGTGCTGGAGGAAATGCCAGCCACCGTCTGCTGCCTTGGGCGCTTCTTACCTGTGCCCCTCACGGAGACCCCTGGTTCACCATAGCCTCAGTCATCTTCCCACGCGTGCAGAAGGGACGTTTGACCTGTGTGTCCAATTTTTCTGGTGAATTTGATTCATGGCATCTGTTGCTTTCTAGCCGATCTTCTCCCTGTAATGCTTAGCTGAAGCTACAAGTCTTGGTGATCTCCTTTCTCTTGTCACCTCACTCTGGGCTTCCGGAAGCTGCCATCAGCCTATCGCTGATGAGTGTCAGCCACCTAGACTGGGGCAGGGCTCTCTATTCCAATACTCTATGTACTAAATAAATAGCTGGATAGATGGATAGATATGAGAGGGCAAAATTATTTTATATGTAGTATTTAATATAGAAACCAATCATGAGAGGACAATATTCCAGTGATTTATGTCATATCACATTCTATTTAGATCATTTTCTGGTTTTAAATTGTATTAAAACATTTTCACTGTTTCTAAGCAGTTTCTGACAGTAGTGGTGTCCACAATTGCATGTGGACATATGAAGCAACGTATGAAGTATGAAAGTATGAAGGGGAGCTTAATCATCTAGCAGCCTGGTCCAAATCATTATTATTTTTTTTTAATTTATTTATTTTTAATTAGAGAATCACCGTGAGGGTACAGTTACAGATTTATACACTTTTGTGCTTATACTTCCCTCATACAAAGTTTGGAACCCATCCCTTCACCAGTGCCCATTCTCCACCACCCGTAAACCCAGTGTCCCTCCCACCCTCCCCAATCCCATCTCCCCCCCACCCCACCCTGCCACTGTGGCAAGGCATTCCCTTCTGTTCTCTCTCTCTAATTAGCTGTTGTGGTTTGCAATAAAGGTGTTGAGTGGCCGCTGTGCTCAGTCTCTAGGCCTCATTCAGCCCGCAACTCCCTTCCCCCACATGGCCTTCGACTACAATGTAGTTGGTGATCGCTTCTCTGAGTTGACCTTTCCCCGGAACGTGAGGCCAGCCTCGAAGCCATGGAGTCAACCTCCTGGTACTTATTTCTACAGTTCTTGGGTGTTAGTCTCCCACTCTGTTATTCTATATACCATAGATGAGTGCAATCTTTCTATGTCTGTCTCTCTCTTTCTGACTCATTTCACTCAGCATGAAACTTTTCATGCCCATCCACTTGACTACAAAATTCTTGACCTCCTTTTTTCTAACAGCTGCATAGTATTCCATTGTATAGATGTACCAAAGTTTCCTCAACCAGTCATCCGTTCTGGGGCATTCGGGTTTTTTCCAGATTCTGGCTATTGTAAACAGTGCTGCGATGAACATACATGTGCAGATGTTGTTTCGATTGTACTTTTTTGCCTCTCTGGGATATATTCCCAGCAGTGGTATTGCTGGGTCGAATGGGAATTCAATATCTAATTTTTTGAGAGTCGTCCAAATTGTTTTCCAGAAGGGCTGAACCAGTCGGCATTCCCACCAGCAGTGAAGAAGGGTCCCTTTCTCCCCACATCCTCTCCAACAGCGGTTGCTTTTGTTCTTTTGGATGTGTGCTAGTCTCTGTGGTGTGAGGTGGTATCTCATGGTTGTTTTGATCTGCATCTCTCTGATGATTAGAGATGCAGAGCACTTTTTCATGTGCCTTTTGGCCATTCGTATTTCTTCCTTGGTAAAGTTTCTGTTCATTTCTTCGCCCCATTTCTTGATGGGGTTGGATGTTTTCTTCTTGTAGAGTTCAACCAGTGCTTTATATACCATTGATATCAACCCCTTATCTGATGGGTATTGTGTAAATATCCTTTCCCATTCTGTGGATAGTCTTTGTATTCTGGTCACTGTATCTCTTGCGGTGCAGAAGCTTTTTAGTTTAATGTAGTCCCATTTGTTGATCTCTGTTTTTACTAGATTGCTTAGTTCCGTGTCACCTTTGAAGATACCTTTATCTTCAATATCGTGGAGGGTTTCGCCGACCTTGTCTTCAATGTACCTTATGGTTTGTGGTCTAATGTTGAGGTCTTTAATCCATTTTGATCTGACTTTTGTGCATGGTGTCAGGTCAAGGTCTAAACCCATTTTTTTGCATGTGGTTGTCCAGTTGTGCCAGCACCATTTGTTAAAGAGGCTTTCCTTGCTCCACTTCACATCTCTTGCTCCCTTATCAAAGATTAGATGGTCATACATTTGGGGTCAAATCATTATTTTTAAGTAGAAGAAGCTACGATTCCCAGTCTTTGGCTTGCCCAAGTTCAGAAAATGACTAGGAAATCTAGTCACTCCTAGGAAATCCATTTAGAACAAAGGAGTTGGGTTTTGCAGTTGCTCACCAGGACGTAGTTTTCCTATTCTGATAAAACTGTCACAATGACTTACATAATCAGGCCCATTAACTTGGTTTTCTTTCTCCTAAACCCCCTTACTTCTTCTGACTTCCATAACTCTCGTTTGAGCAGCTACACTATCAGTTACAATGTAGAGAAATACTGACTTTTCTTCATCCTGAATCAGGGCCTATTGTCCAAGAGACCACAGAGAAAAGAAATTTCATGTAAAATAAGTTGCATGGTATAGTTCCTCAGAAGCAACTTTCCCTAATTTAATTTTGGCCTGCTCAAGCTCTTATAGCCTAGTTCTCCCTCTCAAGAACCTGGCAAGGTACCGAGAACATCCTGCTTGCATGGCAGAGCCTGGCAAGCTCTTCGTGGTATATTCATATGCCAAATACAGTAACAATGATGGGTCTCATTCCCCTGGCCCTGGAAGAGCCTCCAATGTGGCACCGCTGGGAAGAATGAGTAAAGAGTGGCTGCTAAATCTCAGGGCTAGGACAAATGGAGGACGTTACTGGTGCCCACTCGAGCAAATAAATGATCAACGGGATAACAATGATATAGTGATAGTATTTAAGGTTGAATTAAAGCTCTCTGGTTGTTGCTTTGCTCAACACTACCTATAACTTCTCCCTAACTACATTGAAGCTCCAATTTAACAAATGTATTGAGTGTTACTGTGTTGAGATTTAAAGGGGCCAATAAGCAACACCCTTCTTTGCCCTTCCCAATTATTCTAATTGCAAAAATTGAAGATTCGTAGAGATGAAAGCGTAATGCTGTCCAAACCCAGATTGGCACGTGGCCACGTAGGCTTCCAATCAATCCGTGCTTCTCTGAGCTCCAGTGACCCCATCAGGTGCTGACACGCGGGACAGGGCCGCTCTCTCCACAGGCAGCAGTCTGCAAGCTTTGCCTAGCCGAGCGAGATTTCATCCTCTGACACGCTATTCCAGTAAAAAGCAAAGCGTGTTCACTGATTCCAAGGTCACCTATAGATGAAGGAGTGAGAAGTAGGGAAAAAAAAAAAACAACAGAAGTGAACTGAGTGGAGACCCTTTCTTGCAAATATGGGCCAATAAAATGTAAGGTTTCCTCACAAAAATTATGTGTCACAGATCTCGATACTGTTAATGAGAAAATGTTTGGGAATTAATATATCAAAATATTCTCCTGGGGCCTATTTCCTGTAGAAGATACTTTTAATGCATTCATTGTTTTTATCCCTAATTGCCTTAATTGTAGGAATCACTTCATTAATTTCTCACAATATAAAATTCAGAGAACCATGGCAAGGAACTACATAAGCTCTTCTTGGAAAAAAAAAATCCTAAGGAATTCATGAAAACAAATACATCGTAGTGGAATATATCACACACATCAGAGCTTCAGCACATTTGATTTGTTCTTGTTCTTTAATAACCAGACTTTCCTCTGTGTTACTTCCTTTCCGCCCTTTCTCTTAAGGCACTTGAACAACCAGAAATTACTCGCATGTTCTCTCAGGTTATATATTAGTTTCAATCTGCCCCTATTAAATGCATCTACTCTGCAAGTCAGAAATTTTGCTAGGATTGGCCTGGCACCCGTATTAACTTCCCTCTAGCCATTGAGTCTTGAGTGTGCTAAATTCTTGCCAGTTGAATTCTCTCAAACATTGTGAATTACCACCCATTTTCTCAACTTCTTCATTTAGATTTAATACAAGGAAGAACAACTGTGGGCCAGAAGCCATCTAGTTGATGAGAAGTCAGTATGATTCTACCCAGACTTGATCCTGACTGGGGGAAATTAGATGCTAATGTAGAGATGAACCAAATAAAGGCCAGCAGCTGAGTGGGAGAATAAAGACTTTCCGTGGAAATGAGTATAGCACAGTAAAAGAGAGAAGAGAAGGCTCTGAGAGTGCTTCGAATCTACTGAGAGGGCCTGCAGGAGTGAAACTTAGCATGAAGAGAAGGACGGAGAGTGGAAACAGCCGAGTAAGAGTTCCTCGGAGGTGGAGGAAAATTGTCTGCAGCAAAGTGCGGGTTTGACAAATGGTGTGAACCACGCTCTGAAGTGCGAGTGCTCTGAGTGAAGTTAACTCCACAGATCAAGGCCAGGAGAAGCAGGGGCTCTGAGGAATGGAGAAAATGTTGAGTTCGGGGATTGGGAGGTAGTGCGGGGGTTAGAGTGCTTGGCCTCAGTTAACTCCCAGCAGGCCCCGTCCTGGGAGCACTGCCCGCTGAGCCCTGGAATCCTCCAAGCACCACCGCAATGGCCTTGTGGTTCTGGCCCAAGAAGTAATGCGTCCTTGAACCCCTAGCCTTGAACCAGTAGCCAGTTGGGCCCAGATGGCTTGGCTGGCACTTGTGAGACCCCCCCACCCCTGCTATTATTAAACTATAACTAAACTCGTAATGTGAGTTTGATTATATAGACTAGAAATGTTGGGCAAAAGTCTGAAACAAGCAACATTGGTCATCGTTTGTGTGTCTGTATATTTCAGATGGATTTTCAATCCAAGGTGCTATCACTTAAGATGCAATAGACATAGGTTGAGTTATTTTATTGATGAGGCTTTCTTGTACTTAAGTCTTGAAGATACGGCGTGTATTTTGCATTTGCCTCTTTTAGCACCTCTCAATTTGGATGCATCATATCTCAAGAACCCATTTGCCATATATTGTGGTGTTATTGATGCCGATGATTTATTAACTTACTCTCATTTCTCTTTTGCGTTTGTGTTTTTTTAAATTGTAAAAATATGTAACTTTTAAATTTTGAGACATTTTATCAGAACCTGGCAGTCCAGCAGGCAGGACCCTGCATATGGGCTATTCCTAGAAACATATACAGTCCCCCTGGGCTCACCAGAAGTGCTCCCTGAGCACAGAGCCAGGAGTAAGCCCTGAGTATAGCCAGATGTAGCCCAAAACCCAAAAGATGCAAAATACTTTAACTTTTTCCTCCATATGGTTTTATAATTTTTATAATTTCACAATGTCTTCCCAGAGGCATCATCACAAAAGAAAAGGAGGGAAAAAGCTGAAAACATTTAATAACAAGCCGGAAGCTGATATTTGTGAGTCTAGGGGGAAAAAAACAAACTATGAGTGGGATGCTCACAGAATAAGGTCTGCAGAGGAAGGTGATCATTCCAGCTTTAAAAAATGCTGAATGCAACGTTTTCCGTACTGGCAAATGTCGGTGGAGGGGTCCCCCCTAACTCCCCGACCAAGGTACTTCCCCAATGACGTGGAAAGTCGTGTTCAGGTTGCAGACAGAGAACTCCACAGCAGTCAGGGCAAGAACTTGGTAACGAGGAGATCCAGCCCCTCGGTCTGGCTCTGCATGTGCCCACCTGTGTGACCGGCACAGCCCACAC
The DNA here is from genome assembly GCF_027595985.1 of Sorex araneus. Classification (NCBI taxonomy): domain Eukaryota; kingdom Metazoa; phylum Chordata; class Mammalia; order Eulipotyphla; family Soricidae; genus Sorex; species Sorex araneus. The sequence continues at coordinate 211,955,244 of NC_073306.1, forward strand.
TCAGCTGTGTTGACTCCACAGACAGCTGCCCCTGGCTACTTACCGGCCACCTCTAACCCAGCTAGTCTAAGAAGCAGCAAGGCGGTGGGAGTGAATAGCTAGTACTACTCATTATTGTTACTCCGATGGCTGTGGTGAACTTGGTTTATGAGTGCATTAGGATTCCATGTGCTATTTTTTCTCTTCTTGTTCTTCCTTAGTTTCCATTTTAAAAAAGTAAACTAATACTAACTCATGTGTCTACCTTTTTGATATGTATGAAAAATCGTATGGTCATTGGGATGAAGTTTTGATTTATCTGACCACCACCCTGCTTTTGTGTTCGATAATATATCCTTGGTGAAGCTGGAAATCATCAATGTGGTTTCTTTCAAAATGCCTTTTCATCCCTGAGCTCATCCTAGATCATTTGGGAATTCTGGGGAATTTCCTGCCCATATCTTGCTTTTTTTGAAGCCGATATTTATTATCACTTATTACTGATATTGACGTTCATTACAAGTTCATTTAAATTGTTTTTGACCCACGTAAGTTCTGCCTTAATCTTCACTCAGTACAGGTCTTGAATGATTTTGTGTTAATTACATTACTTTTCAATATACATGCTAGCCTTTTTCTCTTTTAGGGTGTCAGTCTTTTGATATTGTTTCTCTTTCAATCAACTTATCCTCAGATCCATGACTTAAGATCTAAATTTAGGATTGTACTACACTTAAGACATTTTTTCTCCTGGGACCAGACTGAGAGTATAGCAGAGAGGGCATTTGCCTAGTACACAGCCAACCTGGATTGATCTCCAGCATCCCATCTGGGCCCCCAAGCAACGCCAGGAATAATTCCAGACTGCAGACCCAGGAATAAACCCTGAGCAATGGCGTGTGTGACCCAAAAAGCCAAAAAACAACAATAAAAAATATTTCCTAATTCAAGTCTACTGCAAGTCAAAATGTTCTTTGCAGAGTTTAGTTATCAACACAAATGCTGATCTTCCCTAACTCCAGCTGCATTCCTAGCGCACTGCTGTAATCCCTATTGCAAACAGCTCTTGCCAACCATTGTTAACTTTATGAATTAAAACACTTTCCTTTATTGTTTTTCTAAAAATGACTACGATAAATTGTTCTCATGTTTTATTTCTTAAAGATTCATCTCTTTTTTTTTTTCCTTGACTGTATAATTAAACTATAAGATCAAGTGGCATATGTCTTAAAACTATGGGATATTTTTCATTGCAGCCTGTTTTGTTATGCTTAGTTTGATGTGCATAATTGCTTAAGAGAACGCTAGCAGATAATAAATATAAATGTACTACTGGAAATAAATCATGTAGATTAATACACTAATAGAATTTTAGAGGTTGCTAATAATTGTTTTGCTAACCAAGAAAGTCATGTAAATGAATACACATATATTCTTTGAGATGAATAAACAACTTCTGGTTCTCTTAAGCTCCTAGTCAGGTAAGCATTGGGTTTCACTTTAAGGTTAAGCTGCGCTGGTTTTGTAAGACTTTGTCTTTTTAATTTTTTCCATGTTTTATTCTTTTGAGGGTCTCTTCAATGTCACGTACTTACAGGTGTTTCACATGCAAAATGCAGAAGTATACATCTCTCCATGAGAATGTTTGAATTTTTGTGTCCAGACACAATAAAAAACATGTTTGATTAATGACATTGGAGCTGAAAAATTAGGAAGTAGCTTTCTCACAAGGACAGCTTGTTGTGGAGGCAGGTTCTGTGACTGTCCACCGTGCGCTATGTACACGTATGATTTTTAATGTTTATGTCATTAGAGTTTGAGTAAGAATGCTGCATTAGTGACAGAATTTATGGCATCTCCAACACCCAAGTTCCCACGTTTCTCCCTCTGTCACCTCTTGTCCCCCTCGTCTTTCCCACCCCACCTGCCAGGGTCTGCTCCTCAGTCCTGAAGATTACACGGTTCTCATCACTCCACAAGTGAGTCGGATCATCTTAACTTGATCTATTTTATGTACTTTCTCAACATACATCAATATATATCTCAAGACTATAACTGCCCAAATTAATATCACTGCTATCAAAACGAATTCATGTCTACGAATGTCAACTATGGATTTTAATAACATTTTAATATTAGTTCATTAATTATAACAAGTATAGCATGCAGGATACTGATAACAGGGCAAGCTATGAAAAAGTTGGGGGAAAAGCAAATTATCTGTACTTTCAACTCAGTTTTTCTATAAGCCAAAATCTTCTCTAAAAACCAAAGCATATGGGGATGGAGAGATAGTCCAGCAACAACAGCGCTTGCATTGCATGTGGCTAACCCAGGTTCCATCCCCAGCACCCCATGTAGTCCCAGGAACTCCTCCAGGAGTAACCCCTGAGTTCAGAGCCAGGAGAAACCCCTAAGCACTGCGGGGTGTGCCCCCCAAACAAAACAAAACACAGTCGAAGCATGTTAGATTTTTAAAAACTTTTTGCTGTGTGGGGTCCAAAGCTGGCCAGTGCTCAGGAGCTCCTTCCATCTGGGTTCACTGCGACTGAGTTCCATCTGCAACCCCCCAATTTTTTTTTCATTTTTTAAAATTTTGTTTTATTGAATCACCATGAAAAAAATACAAAGCTTTCAGGTTTAAGTCTCAGTCATACAATGATTGAACCCCCATCCCTTCACCAGTGCACATGTTCCACCACCAAGAACCCCAATATACCCCCCCTCCCACCCGGCCCCCACCTAAGTAGCTAATGATCTTCCCTTTATTCTCTCTATACTTTGAATACATTCAATATTTCAATAGAGAACTCTCTATTATTGTCTAAAATTTTCCCCCAACAATCAGGCCTGCTGAAAAGGCATCATTTAATAATTTCTTTTCATTGCTGAGAGTAAAGACTCTATGAGCCCGCGTGGCCGCGCGGTTTTGGATTTCTGATGTTAGTTCAGTTCACAGTCTAGATGCATGTCTGTAAGAAGCCGCTCTGGGTGCCAAAATGGGTTAGAAGACCTCTGGGATCATAGTCTCTAGGAGCAGAAGGTCCGTTTTTCGCGCAGCAGCTCTGGATCTTATCTGGGAGGAGGGCGTGCTGGTAACGCCCCCCCCACCCCATGATCCTCTGCGAGCCACATCACTGCAAACTCATACCTCTGGGTTGGGGGTCTTAGGAGGTGGCTCTCGCCACGAGGATGTTGCCGCCGCCGCCATTTTCTGAGCAGAAAAACAGGGTGGAGAGGGGAAATCCCTCCCGGGCGGCACGGGGTTGTAGCACAGCTCACAGTCTAGATGCATTTCTGTAAGAAACGGCTCTGGCTGTATGTTGGTAAGTGACTAAAATAACTTGCAGAAGTGAGGGAAATTTGAGGGAAAACAGGCGACAGGGAAGGCTGCCCACGGAAGGGGCGTGGAAGGTGTGTGTAGTTGGAATTCCTGGAGCTGAGGTTGGTGGGTGACTGTTGCTCTTCTTGAGAAAAAAAATGAATTAAATTGCAGCCTTTATTATTAAGAAGTGTGTTGTGTTATTAAGTATTCAGAGGGAAACAAAAGGAAGGTAAAATCCTTTTAAAAATGGTCAAAGCAGAGGCTTTGGAAACTTTTGTTATTTCTGCTTCTGAAGCTGTATGGTTCATATCGAAGAGAGGCAGGAGTGGTGGTGAAATTCTCAGAATCCAGTGCAGCCCTGGGAGTTCAGAGTTCACAGCTGCGACCGGCACTGAGTGAACACAGCACGTTAGCTCAAGATTATTCCTCCCATGCTGGGGGGAAAGGCAGCTCAGATTGAGAAGGGACCACCAAGTAAAGGGTGCTTGGAGGGCCCGCTCGGGAGGGGAGATGCGGGCTGAAAGTAGACTATAGAGCAAATAAATGGACATGATGGCCGCTCACTCCCTATACTGCAAACCACAACACCCAAAAGGAGAGAGAGCAAAAGGTTATGCCCTGCCACAGAGGTGGGGTGGGGAGAGGGGGCGCGGGGTGGGGGTGGTGGGAGGGATACTGGGATCATTGGTGGTAGAGGATGGGCACTGGTGGAGGGATGGGTACTCGACCATTGTATGACTGAAACGTAAGCATGAAAGTCTGTAACTGCACCTCACAGTGATACATTTAAAAATAAAAAAATTAAAAATATTTAAAAAAAAGATTATTTTTCAATGACTCACTTGGGAATAATAGAAGAACTAGCTAAATGCTCTGCCAGACTAGTAATAGACCAGAAGCTTACATTTGCACTTGAGGTGTGAGACCTCAACTCTCTCTCAAGCCTTACTCCCCTTCCCTAGCTGACCATGTTGAGTTAAAGTCAAAAACAAGAATTACCAATTGCTAAATGTAGACTGTGGAAGGAGAGAATTTAAAAATAATAATTACATAAAAATAAAAGCCAGTTATGGAAATTGTTTGGATTTTAAATTTAAAAATTGCTCTGAAAATCTAAATCTGAAAATGTAGATCAGAAAATCCTCTCTGGGTTGATGAGACTCTCTGAATGAGCACTTGCTCTTGGATTTCAGCAGGTCATTTCTCCCCAGCATCCATCTGTAGCTCTGATTCCCTGCTTCCCGTACTAATGGAAAAGAAGCAGAGGTGGTGCATGATGACCCGAAACTAAAAGCCTTGTGTTTTAGTTGAGATGTGCTCAGAGTAAGGGAGCACAGAGAGAATCCTGAGTTGCTGCTAATGAGATGTGTTAAGACTTCTAGTCTAGAAGCCGATGACTCACCATCAATGAGGGTTTCTTTCTTGTTTGTTTTTCCATTTTGCAGGAAAAAGTCCAGCATTTACAGAAGGCTTTTGCTTCAAGAGTAGATAAATCCACTCAGACTGAAGTTCTAGGCTATGATGTAAGTAGCTATATAAAACCATTTTTATCTTCTTTATTGGTATTCAGACCTTCACAACGTATTTACTTCTGCTGCTGCTGTGTCCATGCATTGATTTAATGGGATTTAGTGGTGTACCATTCATCTTTTGCTCTTAAATAATTCCCAAATACCTCCTGGAACTGAAAAAGATAATTACAGGCACTCCCTAGCATACCAATGTCTTATTAGCTTCTTTTTTTTTCAAAGCCAACATCTCTAATATAGTCTTTTTGAACTAGTAAATTATAATACTAGGACAATTTATTTTTAAGAAGGTACTAATTGATTTATTAACAGTTTAATAAAGTTATTATGTTTGCGATCACCCACTGGCCAACCAAGCATATCGTTTTCACATCCTGGCACTTAAAAGGAAATACAACATTGCAGGGAAATTTATAAAATCAGGTTAGCTCTTTGGCTTTTCTTCAGAGCAGGCTGCAGAAAGTAATTCAATTGAAAGCATTTTTTTTTTGAGTGTGGACTGTCCACCTATGATTGTAAAATACGCTTTAATCCAGAATTGCTTCTTACAACACTGTGATTTAGAATAACTTTGGTTCAGGTTATCCTACATGCAGCTGAGAAATTTTCATTTTGCCTGTTAGTGACCTTAACTTCCTTTTATAAAAAAAAAAATAATAATAATGGAATTGAACTCCGAGACTTAGCATGCAATGCAGAGCACTTGCCTTGCACGCGGCTACCCTAGTTTTGAACCCAGCACCCAGTATGGTCTCCACGCCTCCTGGGGTCTCCCTCAGTGCAGAGCCCCTAGCAAAGCCAGATGTGGCCCCCAAACAAATAAATATGCTTTAAAATAAAGTCAAATCTGAAATAAAGGAATTATCTTTGTTATCTTGTACGTACCATTATGAGAACTCATCCTTCTTAAATGTTTTAAAAGATTCATTGATATTTTCTTAGCACTTTATGACAAAAGCAAGTAGATCACTTTAATTTGTTTTATGAAGATATATAATAAAATGTTACTCTCTATGCCCTTATTCTATCAATTGACATGAATGTGGTTGTGATTTTTGTGTTATATTGCAAAATATATCAATATACTTAATATAAAACGGTTCCGTTAGGAAAATAAGTTTTAAGTTCTAGCTCAAAATGTTCAAAATATTTATATTCATTATTTTAAAAAGCACCAAAACTCTTCTTTTCTTTTGAATTTTTTGTTCCATTTGTTTTAATATACACTTGATTCTTGAAACATAAGCATTCTAAGTATCAATAGTGTGACTAACTGGGCATAGCTATACTAGTAAGTATTGGCACATTTTTTTAAAGAAGAACAATTCTCGGGAGGGAGATCTTTTAAAGAAACAGATTTGAACTAAATCAGCATTTAAATGTGAACTTTGCAACTCTTTAGAATAAACAATATCATTGTATATACTTTAGTCCCATGATTGACATGTTTTTTAAATGCTTTCAATATGTCTATAAAGTCTCTCAAACTTTCACATTCAACAGAAATCATTTATTCTTTCACTTATAAAATTTTGCCCACATTTTCTCTAGAAATACATTTTTACACATTTAATTTTTTGTGACTCTATCTTACTCTTCGTCTCTTTATAAGTTACAGTGTTATTGGGAAAAGCCATTTTTTATAGAAATCTTGCACATTGTGGAGATTGGGGGAGGGGCGTGCCTGCTGTGTTTGGGGGTCTTCCGGTGCTTCTTGGGAAACGTGAGTGCAGGGATAGAATCTGGGTGCCCACATGTAAAGCACATACTCCAGTTGATACGTCATCCCCTGGCGCCTTTTATGAACGATTCTTATCCTTTCTTAGTGAAGCTCTCAGCATTAGCCAAAAACTGTAATCTGCCATAGAGGCAGGGGTTGGGGTGGGGGTGGGGGTGGCGGGAGGGATACTGGGGACCTTGGTGGTGGACAATGGGCACTGGTGGAGGATGGGTGCTAGATCATTGTATGACTGAAACTCACACATGAAAGCATTGTAACTATCTCACAGTGATTCAATTAAAAATAATTGTAGTCTGTTACTTATGATGCATCATGTTTTAATAACATGGACATCAGATTCTGATGTCCATGTTATTATTTCAAACTCCATTTCTGCAGTTTGAAAGAAAGGGATGTTGCTATAACATTTTGCTTAAGATAGAAGATGGAGTTCCCAGAAGATGTCCATTCTAATGAGAATGATTAAAAGAAATTTGCAGAACTCCACTGCAGGGAATAAGCTCCAAAGACATGTACAATAAACTGCTTCTCTCCTGTGACATCTGTGTCAGGAGACCTGAGACTAATGTGAGCCTGTAATGTGTTCTGATTTCTAATGCACAGGGCAGAAATTACTTAAAAATAAACTCACAGTGTCTCAGCAAGAGTCTATAAACAACACAATAGTTCTTGCGATGAGGGAGATTGTTAAATAAGTGATGAATTGTCGAAATAATCAATGCCAAGTTAACCTCTCTCTCACCTACCTGTCTGCACAGGCTTAGTTTATTGAAAGACCAGAGATGCATTTGTTAGGTGTCACTTGTGTTATTAAAGTAAGATGGAAGATAAATAGACAGTGTTGTAGCCAGGATGCTGATGACGAGGGTATGTTGAGACGGGGACGGTTCCCGGTATTACATCAATGATATGGATGCCTTAATATCACAAATATGCTGTCTTTTAATATTTTGTAACTTAAACTATGGGAAACAGCAGTTTGGTTGGAATAGTTGAGGGGGAATTACAAAATGCTGCATGCTGTTCATAGTTTTTTATTTTCTTAAAAACCTTTCCTTTGATCTTCTACGGGAGATTGTCTTTTTAAATTGGGCTTATTCGCTGTAATATATTTTCTTCTTTCAATTTGTGCCCAAAGTTGACCCAGCACAGTCACTGGGCTATATTTAGAGATAAATCACATTTTCTCAAAGTTTCTTTCTTGCAGTAACATAATTTTTACACTTATGTTTCATAAAGTGTGTGTATTCGTCAAATGTTCAAATGCAGCGTCATTCTGTACCCATTTTGAGAAGTTTTAAAGTTATCATGCATTTCTTCTAGTCTTACACGACTATCATTGTTCAGCTACATGGCATGACTGGCTTTCACTTGGCGATTTTAAACCCGACTGTAACATTTGTATTTCCCAGTCTCATACGAATGAAGCATAAATCAGCTTGGAAGAAAATACTGCATGTTTTTCAAATGTTGACATTTTCCTCATAGTGAAATTTACTTGAGAAATGTTGTTTTTCTGTATATGTCAAGAAAAAAATAATAATATTTTCCTATTTTGTGTTTGGGGGAACCTCAAGCTGCAGTGCTCAGACCTTCCTTTCTCCTGGCTCCGTGCTCAGGGGTCCTACCTGAGGTGCTCAGGCGACCACCTGTGGGGCCAGGGCTTGAAGTGGCCTTGGCTGCATGCAGGCAAGCACCTTACCTGAACTCTCTGGGCCTGCTTTTATTTTTTAATTTTTATTCTTTTTTGCTTTTTTTGGGGGGGTCACACCCAGAAACGCACAGGGGTCACTCCTGGCTCGTGCACTCAGGAATCACCTCTGGTGGTACTCAGGGGACCATACCGGATGCTGGGATTTGAACCCGGGTCAGCCTCGTGCAAGGCAAACGCCCTACCCGCTGTGCTATCACTCCAGCCCCTCTGGGACTACTTTTAGATTACAGATAAAGATTTTGAAAAAACTTGTGTAATGACATAATGATATTTTTCTTCTCAGTCTGTTCAACTTAGACTTAACTTTGAATAGGTTCTTCTGGCAGAGTGATACACAGGTATTCTAACAAAATCAAGAACAGATCATTGTGTAAGAAACAAGAACAAGTTTTTTAGTAATTGCTTTATCAGCTATTTAAGCAGGAGAACATTTCTATGCTAATGTGGCAGCCTATAGATTTAACCAAATTCTAAAACCTAAGTAACTGGATCACTTAGCTTCATCCGCTGCTGTGATTAGTTTGTTCAAGTTTTTTTTTTTCAATAATTTTTCTTAGATTCTAAACATGTGTCAGGGTGCACCAAAATTAGTAGGTACATAGATATTTACCTAAGGTATCTATGTTCTTTAAAGTAAAAATCGTTGTTAAGACTAAATGATATATTTCAGATTTTCTTCTGAACTAAAAATAATTATTGCACTGAGATTGCTTTCAGGCACTAACGTGAATTAAAAACACAAGAGACCTGATCATCAGTTCTAGGTGCTTAGCAGCACTTGATGAAGGAGTCACAACTTATCCCAGGTGTCATTTTAGAAGCATCATTTTAAAAATCCTAACACGGGTCGAAGATAGTCCAGAGGGGAAGGTGTTGGCTTTGAAGAGGAAACACTTGGGTTTGATACCGGACCCCGTATATGGCTCATGAACACCACCAGAAGTGACCCCTGAGCACAGAGTCCTCTAGGTGTGGCCCAGCCCTCAGCCCCACTCCAAAACAGTAGCCACCAGGAATGCACACATGTATCCCGTGATTAAGTGCTTCTACCATCCTGGAAGCTGGAAGCCAGGTCTTGTTCTGAGTACTCAGACTGTAACCTTGAACTGGGTCAACAGTTCTTCCTGATGGATCTGGATGTCGTGACAACAATCAGTGTAATCAGTACACACCTGAGAAGACGCTAAGCGAAAGACTTAAACGATCAAACTTAGAAGAACAACAAGTAGCACGGGGAAAGGCCAATGTGAAGGGGTAGGATGATGAGCGTTTGCCGTGAATCTGAAGGTGTCTGAGGTGGACCTGCAAGGCATGGATGTGGAAATCTTACTTCGTCAGGAGTCCCTTGGTGACCTGCTCCTTGAGAAGCCCTGAAATACTGCATTTGCCGTCAGAAACAACCCATTGCTTTGACTGTGCTCCCGCCCTCAGCAGCCACGGTGGGTGTCACTGAGCAGAGAATGAGTTGAGTACTGTTACCCCTAGGGTCAGACCCCGGGGTCCAGTCTCATGCGTGGGGAGCTCCGAGGGTCAGCTGAGCCCCCCACAGATGTGGTCACTTAGCAGAGCACTCGGTGCTGGGAACATCTTCCCTCCTACTTACTCAGCGTCGAAACACAGAAGATAGAAATCTGTCCAAGTCACCTGCTATTGTCCTGGGTTCCTTCACACAGAAACAAGTTCCAGCGTTGCTCCATCGCTGGCTCTTGCCTTGAGACACACGTACACTGTTAAGGACCGGGAGTGATTTTAGGATGTTATATTTCTAGTATATAGGGATAAACACGTAGCATGTTAGTACCATAAATAGCCATAGTAAGCTAAAGGGGGAAACAGTTCTTGAAGTGTTTGGACCAAAGAAGAGAAATTTTCAGAACATTGTATTCCAGAAAGCTTCCTGAAAGAAAGTCGTATATATAATATTAACTTCTTCTTTAAAGGAAGAATACCAGGAAATTACACTCTTATGGAGTTGCTACACCACTAAGATGGTAATTAGAATTTTAAATGTACAAAGCTGAATTACCATGGAGAAAATTTATTTCAAAAGTGAAATTTACAATCCTGAGTACTTAGAGTGAAAATTTCTTACATGTCAGAATTACTTTAGATTTGTCACTTTTTTTATGAGCTTTATCTTTTAACTGGATTTACAGATTTGGATTTAATCCATCAATTTAGGGGAAAATCCATTTAGTACTTTAATATAGAGTAATTTTCAGAAAAATATATATACAGGTTAAGTGTTTTCTTTTGTTGGAAAAAGTAACTTAAAAATGAATTTCTTTTTCCATTTTAAGCCTGGAAATAGGAGTTGCAGAAATTTGAATAGCGTTCGCAATTTTTTGTTTGTTTTTGAGGGATTGGGACCATACCTGACAATACTCAGGGTTTACTCCTGGCTCTGTGGTTACAAATTACTCCTGGCAGTACTTAACGGGCTATATACAGAACCAGAATTCAAATTAGGGCTGGTCAATATAAGGCCAGTGCTTTACCTCCCATACTCTCTCTCTGGTCCCTGCTTTCAAAGTTTTTAGTTATAGAAAATGCTTAATTTTGTTCTAGAAGTGTTACTTAGAAGTCTTTTAAACATTGCTACAAAAACTAAATGTCAAAAAACAAATTTCATACTATTGCATTCATTGCAATAAATTAATGTACAATGTACACTGAGCATATCTATATGCATGTATTTTAGCATTACATATAAAGAATGTCATTGTATTTCAATGATAATCAGTTTCTACTTTGTCATTATCATTCAATCATGTGAACATTTTAAAGATTTTTAAAAATGTTCCCCCTTCTTCCCCCATTAATGAACACTGTTTTATGGCACAATCCCTTCTTAGAGAAAATTTTGGCAACAGAATTATTGTCAGTTTTATTCTCCACTCAAGAATACTACGTTTATGGGGCTTGTGTGATAGCAGAGTGTGTAGGGCATTTGCCTTGCATGTGGCCAGCGCGGATTCAATTCCCAGCATCCCATATGGTCCATTGAGCACCGCCAGGGGTGATTCCTGAATGCATAAGGCAGGATTAACCCCTGTGCAACGCCAGGTGTGACTCAAAAAGCAAAAAAAAAAAAAAAAAGAATACTATGTCTACCATTCGATGATGAACAAGCAACATTCATCTAGAGTACATAGTGTTGGTGTACAATTTTCCTTCATGGTGTAAGTTGTGACAGCAAAGGATGGAGGCAGCACAGAAGTCCTCCTGAGAGAGGGATGGGTGACATGACGGCACATCCGTGAGACAGGACTCCTAGCCTGCCCCCCACTGGGCCCTCGGACTCGGCTCAAGAGTGTTAGGAAATAAAAAAATGAGTAAGACGTTATGCTGTTCTGTCTGCTTCATTTTTGTAATGTTTGTGTGCATACAGCTATCAGAAAAATATGTGATCAAAATGCTTACCAATTATAAGGGAAGCAAAAGAAATGTAGGTTAGTGTACAAGAGATGATGAGTTGAAAGTCCTTTGCATATTATATTGTATCACATATTGTATTTCATATAATTTTTGGATAAATAGGAAGCTAAAGTTAAGTCTCTTTGAAGTAGTTGAGGTTACCATCCATTAAGTTGGTATCAGAACCACAGATTAAAATATATATGTTTGAAACATGACTCAAGGGCCGTTTCTATGGTTATGCATCTTTGCTTGGCTACAGAATAAAGTTAAATTAGATTTTAAAAGTTATAGTTGACCAGTAACATTTATTACAGAAATTAAGGTAATTTATGTGTAATTAGCAAATAAATGTTGCTAGTACCCAGGATAATTCAGTATGAATAAAAATAACTGTAATAATAAAAATTTACATTGAAGGAAAACATCTGTAAATAATATTCAAATAGAAGCTACCAATATATCTTGATATATTGAAACTGATTTACTAGATTAAAAATACTTTATATTTTCTCCACATTTAAGGAATCTATGACAATAGGCAGAAATAACTAGAAATATCTAACCTGAAGCCATCTGACTAACCTAATATCTAACCAAACTCTAACCGAACATCTAACTGGAAACTTTCAGTTTACTATAGTAGACACAGAATGGGTGTCGGGTGGTAAAATATGACCAAGTCAATATTTGAAGATAACTGAAACAAAACCCTTAAAAAAGAAATTGCATTGAAACTTGGAGGAGTATCTTCACTAGAGAGAACTCAGGGGCAGATTGACATATGCAATGTGTGTAGACGATAAACACACGTAGCTGAATTATGGAAGGAGGGGAGAGAAAAAGGGAGAAGTGCCAAAGGAACCTTAAGGAATCTGAATAACTAACCTAAGCCACACTACACAAGTGTTAGTGATTCCAAGTGCCTCTGTTCTCTTTCAGGCTTTTAAGTTTTCCCCTATACCACTATTTGAGATATTTTTGAGGTTAGTGTTTAGATAAAATGAAATGTATTGACATGAAGAATAAGAAGGTACTAGCTGGACAAAATAGCAAATATGGGGACTTTAAAAAAGTGCTGTCCAGTCTAAGTTATTTTAATAAATAAAAAACTTAACTCTGGTAAAAAATAAATAAGAATTTAATATTAAAAAGTTGATGTCTGATTGGTAAAATGACATTTTACTTCCTTATTTCTGTTAATATTGTGTTCTCAACAATATTTTCTTTGAATTTTCCATAAAGGTGTGCCTTTATAGTAATAAAATAGTAATCCCAGTGGAAAAAATGTATTGTTTTGGGGTTAGAAAATTGTATTTTTGAAAGGGGAAACTTTACAATACTCCTATAATGAATACAGAATTATGCTCATGTAATACATTTTATTACATCCAGTTACAAGTTTTTTATAAAATAAGATTTTTGAGGAAACATTTTCTTTGAAGTATAATTACTAAATTAATATTAACATTAGAGATATTACTTTACATTATTTATTGAATGTAGTTTGTCTTAAAACTCCAGAAGATTCCTCCATTCAGTAAATTATTTTCTTAATTTACAATATCTCCCACAGGGGTTGAGCACAAAATAAAATTCCTATCTTTCAGATTACTGTTGTTATAAAGTTGTGATGAGGAACCATTCATTCTCATTAGTTGAACTTTAGTATTTTCTTGCAGATGGGTTTTTTTTGTCTTCTCTATGTGGAAAGTGCTAGAATATTATAAACTTTTATGGCTAAAGAAACTAATATCATAAATTTTAGTGGCATTTGTGTCTCTGAATATATTCAACCCATATTTCCCTTTATTTTACCAGTATTTTTCCATTTAACACAATACTATTATTAGTGTAATAATATAACACACCACTATTAGTAATAACACACTACTATTAGTAATATAACACATTACTATATTAGTGTAATAATATAACACACTACTATTAGTAATAACACACTACTATTAGTAATATAACACATTACTCTTATTAGTGTGATAATATAACACACTACTATTAGTAATAACACACTACTAGTAGTAATATAACACATTACTATTATTAGTGTGACAATATAACACACTACTATTAGTAATAACACACTACTATTAGTAATATAACACATTACTATTATTAGTGTGATAATGTAACACACTATTACTAGTAATATAACACATTACTATTATTAGTGTGGTAATATAACACACTACTATTTCTTGCCTCAGTTGTTTAATTGTGGTTTGTTTCTGGGCTGGGGCACACCCAGAGCTGCCCTGGCCGTGCTCAGGGCACTATACGAGGTGTTAGTGAAAGAACGGGGGAACACCACTAATCCCTGCACTGTCTCCGTGCTGCTGTTTTCAATTTCCTGTGGAGTATTTCTCTTTAGAACCAAGTCTTCCCGATTTGCCCACCCACACTGGGAGTGGACTAACTACTTCAGTAGTTGTCAGACCCCTGCAACCAGCCTCTTGCCTCTCATAGCGACCAGCCTGTGTATTGTCACCAGTTCCGTGTATTGACACCACGCAAATAGTAGTAGAGCACGATCATCTTTTCTTTGTTTTGTTGTTTTCTTGGCTTTTTTTCGGGGGTGGGGGAGACTATACCCAGCATTGCTCAGGGCTTACTCCTGGCTCTGCATTCAGTGCTCCCTCCTGGGACTCGGGGACAGGAGTCAAAGGCTGCAGGAATCAAACCTGGATGGCTGCAAGCATGGCCAACACCCACCATGCTGCCCTTTCGCTCCAAAGCCAGCAATCCTTTCGACTCACTCCCTCTGCATCCTGCCACGTCCATACGTGTCCTCTGCACGATGGTGTTTCTCTTTTTAGAGGTGAAAGATTTCAAATCCTTTAAAACTTAGAGTTGAAATAAATACACAGATTTTAAACTATTAATAATCACTACAAATTGAAATAATATTCTATTAAGACTTTGTTTTTACATTTTGGATGGGGACCATGATTTATAAAATTCTTAGGAATCTTATCTAAGACTTATTCTAGAATTTTAACTGGGGGATTTATAGAAAAGACATGAGTAAAACATTTGACTCTCATTGCCAAGAATATAATAAAATTTTTCTTCCAGTTATCTTCTCTCTTTATCTCACATTTGGTAGTTTTGCGTATATAATTGAACTTAGAGATTTAGGTATAACTAATGTCAATTTTTGGATACATTTTGATAGCAATTTTGGTGTAGAAAAAGTATAAGTAAAAGATTTTATGTTGGTGTATGCTTGTATTAAATTGGTTAAACATTTTATTTTTTATGTTAAATATAATTTCATTTTATTTTGTCAGTTTCATGTCATTCATTCATTCATTTATTTTTGTTTCTTTTCTTTTCAAGGCCCTGTGGAATCCTACATGCACTGAAGGTTTATTTAAACCACTAGATAATATCTCAGCCTAGCTTAAATTATAAGAAGTGTATCCCAAAATCTGTGGCATATTGAATGCTAAGCAAAAGCCATCTTTCATTTTTACAAATGCTAGCTATCTCTCAGAGCACACTGTTCAGGAATGGTTTCCTTCCAAATAGTTTACACTTATTACATTTGTAAACAAAGAATTACATAAATATTAGGGATAAAGATTCGATGAATACATCCTGATCTTATTAGTGTTTATGTTAAGTACAAACTTGTATTTAAATTTGCAGCTATTCTAAAATGTAATATTCCACTTGGCAGAGCAATTTTGTTGTTGTTCAACATTCCCATTTCTAATTATTTGTGTCTCTGGTTATAGTATTAATTTCACTCTCTGCATATCTTATGCACGTGGGGTAAGTTGAAAACAGTGTTTCCTGCTTCCCCTGTCCTAATGGGACAAATTCTATTAAGTAATTTAATTAGCTCTAAATATTGTTATTCCTTCATTTATGTTTTTATCCCTTCATTTAGATTTTATTTTAATGTCTGGGGGAGGTATCTCACTGTGCCCAGGGCTTACTCCTGGCTGTGCTCAGGGGTCACTCCTGGCGGTGCTCGGGGGATCATATGTGGTTCCACGGGGATTTGAACCAGATGTGCCATGTACAAGGCAAGCACCTCTCCCCTCTGCTCTCTCTCCAGCCCACGTTGAGATTTTTTAAAACAAGATGAGCACAGTATATATTCAAATGAAATAAAGAATGAAGAATCTTTAGTTACCGAAACCAAAAGCCTATTTATACTTTCTAAGGAGGTAAAGTTTAATTAATACTGGGCAGCTACTGATGGAAGTTTCTGGACCGTGTCATAAAAATAACCTGTCTCCTGGACGGGACATTGCTGGCCGGCGTCTGTGTGTCCCTGCTTATCGCTGTCTGCGATAGCTCTCTCGAACTGTCAGGTCTTCACGAGGTAACAGTGCGCTCTTGAATGTTGTCAGTTACTGTAAGGATAAGCAACCGAGCCAGAGAAACAGCCGGGCACTGAGGGCAGCGTGCAGGGCCCTGGTCAGACCTTCCTGCCAAGGAGTGCACAGAATGTTCTAGCAAGCTTTCTCCATCTTGCAAACAAGCCAGGAAACACTCATGGTTAATGGTGGCGAAGTTTTAAAAAAAATATTTATATAATCTTTACTTGAAAAATTATATAATATGAACATCAAATCTTGGGTTTAAGCTTGTATTAAATGTACTGTATAAAGAATTTATTTACATCAAAATGGTGTGCGTGTCCTTTTATTTATTCATTCCTTGTTTCCGTATTTGATTTGGGGGCCACCCCTGGCAGTCTGGGGCTGTTCCTGCTCAGGGGTCCATCCGTGACAGAGGTTGAACTGTCCACGCGCAGCGGCCGTGGTGCGCCTGCCCTGAGTGTCCGTCTTGTGTGAGCTCCTTACTGCATCCTTTCTTGGTCCAGAACACACCATTTTTCTCTAACAGTTTTCCGGAATTTTGCCTTTAATCCTATTTTTATTTTTTTTTGTCTTAATTTGTGCTGGAAGCCTTGAAAAAATGCATTCTGTGAGAAACTTCATTACCTGAAATTAAGCTCTTTGCTAGTAAAAATTTTTTATCACTTTAAATGGTCAATATCATTTTGAAGAACAGAAATTCAATTAGAGATATTTTGACTTGGATGCAAAGAAGAAGAAGAAAAAATGCAGCAGTATTAGCAACTAGATTAAGTCAATAAATAAAGGCATAAAGGTACTTTTCCCTTCAAAAGCAGTGTAGCAGAAACTGTCAATATAGAATTTTTTTTTTAAAGCCAGCTACTTGAAAGGTATAATTTCATCATGAATCTAACACGGGGCTGACATTTAAAGCTGTAGATTTGGAAATCTTCCCATTCTTATTCTTTGCCTTTAATGAAATAATACTGAATATACATCAGTGAACTTTTTTGTAGGCCAATAATCTTATTTTTAGAGACATACACACAAACTTTGGCCCAATGCTTGTTATATAATTTTCCATTTAGCTATTAAAATATTGTATTTGGTTACATAAGAGTGGAATAGAGACTTAAGTTAAGTCTGGGCTAGGAACTACTGTTTTCAATATTTTTTGGTCGTTTCCTATTATTGCGGTGCTCAGGGCATCCTCCTGGCTCTGTGCTCAGGGATCACTCCTGGCAGGTTCAGGGGGACCCTACGGGGTCACGGGGATTGACCCCAGTTCACCATGTGCCAGGCAAGTGCCCCTATTATACTTATATATTACACATATGCTTGTTCTACTGTGACCCCTGGGTTTCTGTTTGCTTGTCTGTTTCGCTAAGAAATGTTTCAAGAACCATTGGGAGTGGTCGGGGTTTGCTCAAGGCCCGATTGCAGTTAACGCCCTGGCACCACTCGACCTGCCCCGCCCCCTTCGGGACCCCTAGATGTGGCGTCCCTCCCCTCCCTCCGCCCTAGGCTGAACTGACCTCTAAGCAGACAACTCTAAGAGACCTCGCAACCGCTGCGTGGCCGAGAGTGCCGGGAGAGAGGCCCGGTCCCGGTGCTGGTCTCCACACTGGCCCAAAGCTGAGTCACTGCTCAGGGGGGGAGACATCAGTGTGTATCTGACAGGTGTGAGCAGTGGATCATCAGTATCTGTCAAAGAAAAAATAGTACACTTAACTCTCCCACCCGAGTGTTTGTCAGAAAATACAGGTAGAGTCTCAAAATAAGACATGGACGCGCTTGATCAGAGTCACCACAAAGCCTAGGAAATTAGAATTTAAACACATGGAGCTGCTCCAGCTCATGTTACTGCGAGTTGTTCTAGGTTGGAAACCAGGATTTTTTTTTTCTGTTTTCTTGATTTCAGAATGTTAGTGCCTTGCATGCAATTAGAAAGCAATTCAACTATACATAGACTACATACGTAAATGTATAGATGTACTGCTAGGTATTTCAAGCTTATAAACATATTTTATTGATATTTTCAATCAGGATTTTGTTTTTCCATGATCTGAAATGCAGGCATGTTAAAGGTTATTAATCATGTTTTTAAAATAAATACAGACTTTGGTTTATATTAGTGACATGCAGTTGTATTTTAAGTAGATTTAATGAAGAAGCAAAATAAATATATACAGTGCACATGTGATCTTATGATGACATGTAAAAACTTCCTTGTTAATGTGTTAAGAATTGTATTTTTTTTATAATTTCCTACTTTTATAAATGTTTCATACTTATTTCTGAAACAAAATGGGTTTTCTTTCCCTTTCTTCTAGGCCAAAAATATCTAGTTTTTCCTGAGGAATGCCTTTCAAGTTGTATTTTGCAGCTAACCTTCCTGCTGGGACTCTCTACCTATTCTAATTTTCTATGCAGTCATTTTTTTTCTTTCAAAAATAATCTGTCTTGTGTTTTAATTTTTGGGGAGATAATAGTAGTCAACATAACCAATATTCTGGCACCTTGTGAAAACTGTAACTCATATGTTTTCAAACATGTCATATTTATTTGATATATTTAGTGGAAACAACCCACATACCAATGATATATTTTTCTTCTGATATATTGTTCATTAAAAATCACTGATATATTAATGAGTATTCAGAGCTGTTATAATTTCCTACGCCTGCCCAGTGGTGTCTCATGGATATTTGAATTAGCACAATTTGTATTTACCATTAACTATGTTGGATGATGTCTGGATAGCTGAAAGGGGAAAGAAGAGAGAGAAACAGCCTTTTTAAACAAATTTTACTGAATCACTGTGAGATAATTACAAACTTTCATGTTTGTGTTACAGTCACACAATGATCAAACACCCAACCCTCCACCAGTGCACATTCCCCACCACCAATATCCCGGGTATACCCCCCTTCCCCATCCTCCCCCTGCCTCCATGGCAGACAATATTCCCCATACTCTCTCTCTACTTTGGGGCACTATAGCTTGCAACACAGACACTCAGAGATCATCACCTTTGGCCCATTATCTACATTCGGTACACATCTCCCATCCCAACTGATTCCTCCAGCCATCATTTTCTTAATGATCCCTTCTCTATTCTATCTGCCTTCCCCCCTCCTCTCATGAAGCAGGCTTCCAGCTATGGGGCAATCCCCCTGGCCCTTGTATCTACTGTCCTTGGGTGTCAGCCTCATGTGATGTTATTCTATACTCCACAAGTGAGTGCAGTCTTTCTATGCCTGTCCCTCTCTTTCTCACTCATTTCACTTAGCATGATACTCTCCATGTCTATCCATTTATAAGCAAATTTCATGACTTCATCTCTCCTAACAGCTGCATAGTATCACATTGTGTAGATGTACCAAAGTTTCTTTAACCAATCATCTGTTCTAGGGCACTTGGGTTGTTTCCAGATTTGGCTATTGTGAACAGTGCTGCCATGAGTATATAGGTACAGATGTCATTTCTGCTGTGCTTTTTTGCATCCTCAGGATATATTCCCAGAAGTGGTATTGCGGGGTCATTATGGAGGCTCAATTTCTAGTTTTTGAAGGGCTGTCCATATTGTTTTCCAGAAAGGCTGGACCAGTCAGCATTCCCACCAACAGTGAAGGAGCGTCCCTTTTTCCCCACATCCATGCCAGCACTGGTTGCTTTTGTTCTTTTGAATGTGTGCCAGTCTCTGTGGTGTGAGATGATATCTTATTATTGTTTTGATTTGCATCTCCCTGATGACTAGCGATGTGGAGCATTTTTTCATGTGCCTTTTGGCTATTTGTATTTCTTTTTTGAGGAAACTTCATTTCTTCTCCCCATTTTTTGATAGGGTTGGAGATTTTTTTCTTATACAATTCTACTAGTGTCTTGCATATCCTGCATATTAATCCCTTATGAGATGGGTATTGGGTAAATATTCTTTCCCATTCTGTGGGCTCTTTCTGTATTTTGGTCACTGGTTCTTTTGAAGTGCAGAAGCTTCTTAGTTTGATGTAGTCCTATTTGTTTATGTTTGCTTCCACTTGCATGGTCAGTGCTGTTTCATCCTTAAAGATGCTTTTAGCTTCAATGTTATGGAGAATTCTGCCTACATTTTCCTCTGTGTACCTTATAGATTCATGTCTGATATTGAGGTCTTTAATCTACTTTGATCCGACTTCTGTGCCTGGCATTAGACAGAGATCAGAGTTCTTTATTATTATTATTATTTTTGCAGGTAGCTATCCAGTTTTTCCAGCACCACTTGTTGAAGAGGCTGTCCTTGTTGCACTTCACATTTCTTGTATCTGTGTCAAAGATTATATGGCCATATATTTGGGGGTCTGTGACAGGATATTCAACTCAGAAATAGCCTTTTTATTTTATTCTTTACCCTAACCAAGCATCTTGAGTATATCTACTTAGTACTCTCTTACATCTATGCTATGAAAGTTGCTTTTTTTTCCTTATCTGCCCTTCTATTTTGCATTTTGAATGCACATCAAGAGGTGTGTTGATCCATATATTGGAAGTCAATGAATGGAATGCTCTAATGATGATAAAATATTTTCTGGTAACTCTTTGTAGTATCATAAAAACATTCATTAAACTCTTATTTTGTCAATATCATAGATTAAAAGCACATTTTAATAATTTTCACTGTTTCTGCTTCTGCTTTTGGTGGCAATACCCAAAACTTCACTGCCAAATGGTGTTTTGAAAAGTTTTATCCCTGTGTCCTCTTCTAGAAGCTTATGGGTTCAGGTTTATTATTTTATTTTAAATTAATTTCAAATCCTTTGACAAATATAAGCTGGCCTTAAATGTTTGGGTTTATTTCTAGGCTTTCAATTCTGTTCCCATTGTCATTGACGTTGATAGAGATAATATTGATTTTGTAGAAAGATTCAGATGATAATCAACTATTATTGACATTTTAACAATATTAATTATTCTAGTCCATCAATGGTGTACATTTACATTTGTTTGTGAGTTCTTTGAACAAGTCTTTCAGTCTTTTGTATAAAGATCTGTATAAAGCCTTCTTGGTTATTCTAAACAATTTTTGTTTTTTGTTTGGTTGGTGAGTTTTGATTTTTTAGTCACAACCAGTGATAATCAAGTGTTACTCCTGGCTATAGACTCAGGAATCACTCCTGGCAGTGTTTGAGGGACCATATGGGATGCCAGGGATCAAACCCAGGTCAGCTATTCTGTATTATCTTACTGCTCCTGCATTTAATTGCTTTTGATGCAACTCTAACTGTAATCGATTTCCATGTTTCTCCGTTCCTTGTACCTGTTTGTTTCATCATACATTATCTGTTTCTTTACTTGGTTTCTTGATACTTCACAAGAGCCACCCCTTTTGTCCTCCTTCTGACACTCTTTTCTTAGGATGAGACCCTCCACTTCCAGGTTCCGAGAACTACAGGAGTTCACCTTAGAATTGAGTAGGACTCCACTGTGTATATAAGTCAAAATTTCTTGACTCAATCATCTCTTCTTTTAGCACTCAGGTTTCCAGGCCTTGACTATTGTGACTGGCACCCAACAAAGATGAGTATGCATAATTCTTTAAGTTGCCTTGTGTTCTTGGCTTAGATGCCAAGGGGGTGAGTTACTGGGTCTGCTGGGTCACATGAAAATTCTATTTTTTTTCTCTTGAGCAATTCCCCCATAGATTTCCATACAGACTCAACTACATGATAGTCCTGCCAACAGTGGATGAGGGTTTCCCTTTTTCCCATATTGCCCTGAACCTTTGTTAAAGAAGCTTTTCTTGGTCCCATTCCCGTACCTCGAAATTTGTCATGGATTAACTGCCCATATACCTGACGGCTTAATCCGTGGGCCCTCAATTCAGGGCTGAGAGTCTATTCCATCTTCACACTGTTTTGATTGCTACAGGCTTATAGTATGCTATAAAGTTCTCAAGTATGGCAGCTTCCATCTTCTTTCTCAGAAATTCTTTGGTTATTCGGGTAGTTTTATGGGTTCATGAAAATTCTAGTAGTATATGTTTCAAATCCTTGAAGGATGTCATTGAAGTCTTGATAGGGATTATATAGGGATCTGTATAATTCTTTGGGCAGGATGGTCATTTCTGACAATGTTTGTTCTTCCAATCAATGACCATATACTTTTCCCCCATATCCCAGTATTTTCTAAAGTTTCCTTCAGCAGTGACTAATGGTTTTCAGTGTTTAAATCTTTCACATACTTTATTAAGTTTATATTGGGTTCCGGCTTTCTGGCTGCTTCTGGCTCCTCTTCCCATCAAATATGTGGACCAAGCATACCTGGAAACTATCTCCACCACCTGTCTTTTCTGGGGAATCAGACTGTTCTCTCAGATAGGCAAAATATGCACAGCAAGGAGCACATCCTGGTGTGAGTTTTGAAGGAGAATGTGGAAATGCTTTGGAGAAACTACCTGTTTCTCATGGACAGAATTCCACATGACACCCAGGCACCATTTTAAATCGTTTTCTTTTCTTTTTGTTTCATTTTTTTTTTTCTGTTCTAGTTCATTGTTTGTATAGAGAAATGCCACAGATTCTTGTGTGTTTAATGATGTTACCCACTAATTTTTGTACTGATTATTGTTTGTAAGAGTTTTTTTTGTGGAGCCTTTAGGGTTTTTACGAATATTGTCACGTCACCTGTAATTAATGATTGTTTGACTTCTCTTCCCACATGAATGACTCCATTTCTTTTTCTTGACTGAAAGTTGTGGTGATGACTTCCAAGTCCATACTGAATGATGGTGGAGAAAGTGGCCTCCGTTCCTTGTACCTGAGTTCAGGAGGAATTCTTTCTCCTTTTCACTATTGAGTGCTATCTTGGCTGTGGGTTTGCGGTATGAAGCATTAGTATCTGGAGTTTGGGTTTAATTTATATTAGCCATATGATTTTTTAGAAAACATTTTATAATTTATGTTTTTGTAGCTTTCCATCATTTGATCTCCATCGGTTATGCCACATAAATTTTAATAATAGGTTGCTGAACATGAATGGCTAGTCTCTTGAAAACTCCCTAATCCATTTGAATAACACAAATGCTACATGAATAAAAATTTACATATCCATAAACATAGTTATTGTTTCTTTCATCCTTTATCAAAATGTAAGCTTTGAGACCAAAATCCTTTTTTTCATTAATCTGATTTAAAATGTGAAAGCTTTCAGTAGGCAGATGCAATTTATACATTGGAAATTTATTATTGGTTTTTAATGAAAAAGACTATTTAACATCTGTGAATGAACAAACAGGACTGGGTTATCAAACAGACTCCCTCTTATCTTAAATTTTACCTAATATCAAACTTTGCTAGTCATTTCAAAGCTGCTGCAATCAAACTTAGATGAAAGAAGAGACTATCTGTGATGTTGAAGACAACTCTCTAAGCTCTTTGATCCGAACTCTAAAACAAACACCTATCCTGTGATCCAGGGTAATAGATTTCTCAGTGTGCCTTTGTGGCATTATCTCAGACTCCAATTAGGGTGTTTCATCTATAAAACATTACCATTTTATATCCCAACAATGTGACTTTTTTCAGGAAGTAGTGCCCATAAATCCTGAGATTCTAAGCTTATTTACTGATCAGTCTTTAACTAGGGGCATGCTATGAACGTTTCCCTAGCTAAAGATCTTCCTAGCATATACATTAGAGCATTTTCCTGGGGCTCTAATTATTATGTTGACATGGAGATTAGTTACATCTCCTGTTTTTCTTCCCTTGGAGAAAAGTTAGTGGCTTGAAATATTTCTCCTCTCCTGCTTCATTTCTACCCTTCACTCTGAGAACGGCATTCTATTAGAACAAAATGATAAGCCCAGTGACAGGGATTTTCATTTTTTCCTTATTATAAATAAAATGCTTTTTACCAAAAACTTACCCATGATTTGTTTCAGCTACTGTATTTAAAATGTTTCAAATTACAGTCTGAAGCAGGAATAGGAGATTTTCTTGGTAAATATCTGTGCATTTTTCCCCTCCAGTTTTATTGAGGAATGCTTGATATGCCTCACTGTATAAATTTAGGGTGCAACAGGATGGTTTGATTCATATGGTAGACAATCACTGCAATTTCTGCTAAAAATATTCTCATGAGAATTCAGCTATTGGGAGGTAATTATTACTTTGGTTCCTTTTAATTCTTTCTCCCCAGACAAACTTCAAGACTTGTAATTTTTGAAGAACAGGAATTTTGTGGCTAAATTGGAGGTCGGGAGTAAAATTGCTGAAAATTTTCGGCAGTGTGCTCTAACATCCGATACATAGGAGAAACCAGTTATTGGTATTTGCACTTTTTGTTTGTTTCTGTTTGGGGGCCATACCCAGCTGGGCTCAGGTCTCGCTCCTGGCTCTGCACTCCAGGGTCACTCCTGGCAGGCCCAGAGGATCATACGGAGTGTGAGGGGAGGAAGCTGTGTGGGCCGTGTGCAAGGCAAACACCCTGCCTGCTGGGCTATCACTCCAGCCCTATGTCTGCATGTTTTATTTAAAATTGCATCACATTCGAGACTGGTCTCAAAGCAGCGAGGTGTGTGAAGCTTCTGCTTGGGACAGGGGGCGAGTTAAGGTGAAATCCAGCACCACCCCCACAATTCCGTTCCTGTCATTCCAGAACAGCAGGGAAGAGATACAGAATCTGTAACACTGTAGCACTGCACTGTCATCCCGTTGTTCACCGATTTGCTTGAGCGGGCACCAGTAACGTCTCCATGGTGAGACGTCTCCATGGTGAGACTTGTTGGCATATCAAATACGCCATGGGGAGCTTGCCAGGCTCTGCCATGTGGGCGGGATACTCCAGGTAGCTTGCGGGCTCTCCGAGAGGGAGGGCGGAATCAAACCTGGGTCGGCCACATGCGAGGCAAACACCTGTAGGGTTTTATTTATATGACAGATGATATCACACTATTTCTGCTAAAAAAGAGAGAGAGAGAGAGAGAGAAAGAATTCTTAGAATTTATCCCGATAGGTTGTAGGGACACGGGAGGCTTCACTTCAGTGGTGTCTGGGAATCTCGTGGGAGATTACGTCTGTGATGTCTCTTGGAAAAGACACACCCAGAAAGCAGGTTCCTCCATGGCCCCTCAGGCCCAGCAAGCCGAGCAAGAGCACTGTGGCTTCAGGGACCTCTGCGCAAGCTCAACCCAACTGAAGCGCTGGTCCCCGCTCACCTAGATTTGCCATCAGGCTGCCAGAAAGAAGACCCGGGCCAGAAAGCAGCAAGCGAAAACTCCCCGTCTAGCTAGATCACCTATTGTCTCAATGCCCGTCCCACTGCCTGGCCCAGGACGGTTCCCTGGCCACCGTCAGCCTGTGTAACTGCATCGAGGCATGTTGGTGGCTGCCAGACTGGAAGCCTCGAGTGTCTGTGCTTTTTTTTGGAGGGGGGGTCACACCCGGCATTGCACAGGGGTTACTCCTGGCTCTTGCACTCAGGAATTACTCCTGGCAATGCTCAGGGGACCATATGGGATGCTGGGGATCGAACCCAGGTCGTTCACAAGCAAGACAAACCCCTCCCCGCTGTGCTATTGCTCCGGCCCCAAGTGCCTGTGCTGTTCAGTCCCGCACAGCCCGAACGCTGACCTTGCTGAACGCTGCAGCTTCCTCTGAGCAGGATTCTTCCTACCTGTGCTCCCCTCCAGGGCCACTGCAGGTGCTGCCAGGGGCTTGCGAGTGTGGATATTCCCTGAGCTCGGCAAGCCTCTGTGATGCTGCCGGTGCTATTGGGCACTTAGGGTCCCAAGACCCCGGTTACTGCCCATACCTGCTGGACATTCACACGACAGCCACTGTCCAGCACTGCGAGCTCTGGGTGCCAGCCCAGATCCACCAGACCTCGATGGCCTGCTGCTGACGACGGAGTAATGTGACTGCAGAATCCCGCGTCACCCAAATACAGACTCAGAGTCACAGTCGCTGCCCGGCGTCTGCGACTGGGATCCCAGGACTGCTGCCCACGTTGGCCGAGCCAGAACTGAAGATGGGGAGCAGCTCCCCAAGATCTGTGGGTGAAGGTCAAAGTCCAGAAGGCCATTGAACACTTTGGGGCTTCTCCCCTCCCCGACTTCCTGGCAACCACCATGATGGTGCAAACTGCAAGGAGAAAGTGACTGGAACAGAACCTTAATAGGAAGAGAAAAAGGATGAGAGAGACTCAAACAAGTCATCAAACTGAAGGATGTAGTAGCTAACGTTTAATCAAGCACCCTAGAGGGGCTCCAAGGCAGAATGGTCGGAGCTAAAGATTCGATCGCTGAACTTGAGGAAAAGGCAGAGGAAACCTTTGGAAGATAACTGATAAGGGACTGCAGAGATAGTGCCCTGAGGAGGCACTTGCTTTGGACACGGCCAGTGCCTCTCTGATCCCTGGCATCCCATGTGGTGCTCTGAGCACCGAGAGGAGTGACTCTGAGCACAGAGCCAGGAGTGATCTCTCAGTGTCATCAGGTGTGGCCTAAAAAGCCAAAAAGGAAAAGAAAGAATATGAACTGATGGGGAAAAAATGGTCTCTCAAACAGTGCTCATAAGACCTGGGACCACTCCCAGTATTGTTAGTGACCTGGCCAGCAAGTCAGGGGAAGGGGCAGTTCCCTGGGCGTGCAGGGATCATGCATGGACTCCTAGCAGTGCGTAGGAAACCACGTGGCACTGGGAAAGTAGCTGGGGTCGACCACATCCAAGGTATGTGCATTACTCCTGGACCGAAAGAACTGAGTAAACATAATGAGAATTAGCAAGAGAAACAACATTTGCATATTCAGTGTCCCAAAAGAAGAGCGAAGAGGGAAAGGATTGTTGTTTGGGGGTTGGAGAGAGA
This sequence comes from Sorex araneus, assembly GCF_027595985.1. Classification (NCBI taxonomy): domain Eukaryota; kingdom Metazoa; phylum Chordata; class Mammalia; order Eulipotyphla; family Soricidae; genus Sorex; species Sorex araneus. The sequence goes on from NC_073306.1 coordinate 211,982,128, forward strand.
ATACAACAGAAAGGGTGCTTGCCTTGCAAGCATTGAAGTGGGTTCAATTCCCAACACCCGTAAGGTTCCCTGAGTCTGCCAGAACTGATTGCTGAGCACAGAGCCAGGAATCAGCCCTGAACAAAGCCAATGTGGCCTAAAACCAGAATAATTATAAGAAAAAAATTAAATACCAGTAAGGTGAAATGCAATAGTGGTAAAGTATGATTCGATGGGCCAATCAAACTTACCTAGGAAATCATGAATATGTGCTCACATTTTTTATGTTTATTAGGAAATATTTATTAGGAAATATTTATTAGGAAATATTAGTAAATATTTCCCAAATCTCCAATTATAACATGTCAGCAACAGATTCCAAATGGAGCAATAGCACAGCAGGTGGGGCGTTTGCCTTGTACGCAGCTGACCTGGGTTCGATTCCTCCATCCTTCTCAGAGAGCCCAGCAAGCTACCGAGAGTATCCCGCCCACACGGCAGAGCCTGGCAAGCTACCCATGGTGTATTTGATATGCCAAAAACAGTAATGACAAGTCTCACAATGGAGACATTACTGGTGCCCGCTCAAGTGAATCGATGAACAATGGGATGACAGTGATACAGTGATACAGGAAATATTTGTAAAATACTTTAAATATATTGGAACATGAAACCATATTGTATCAGGTATAAATGAACCACATAAAGAGTATCAGGGCATATGAGTATAATCACAATTTTTTAAATGTTATAATTACCTTTATAAAATTAATAAAATTAAATGAAAACATTTAGATATGCTGTTTATCAGCATTTAGAATGGTCCGAGGTGTCCTTGTATCAAGGAAGAGAGGAGAGGCTAGCATCGTAGGTGCTCCTGAGTGCCAGAAACAAGTGTGCTCTCCTTTATTTCCAATTTAGTTTTATTAATTTCTAAATTAAAATCAGAGATTTGGCTTCTGTTTATGAGCAAGATATGCAGAAAATCCTGTCTAATCCTTTCATTTCTGTCTATATTGAAAACTGACTTCAATTCTGAGATGAAGCAATCATGAAAGATGATCGGATGGGTGACACAGGAGCTCATCAGTAAGTGGACCAGAGCACATCGGTAAGGGGTTCGAGGCAAGGGGGCAGTTGCCTCAAAATGGCTGAGCCGAGTTCTATCCCGGCAGCCCTGAAGCGCGACAAGAGTGACCCCTGAGTTAGTGTCTGAAATAAGCCTTGAGCACCGGGTGTGACCCCCCAAACCAACAACAACAACAAAAGATATACAAGAAGCTATGTAGGCTGAAAGAATATCGTGTCTTGGTGGTAAAATAACTACTGATAATTCAGACTGAGTGCACCAGGGTTTTTGCTTCTCCAGGAAACCAGTGGCCCCACGTGACCCACTCAATTTTAGTTCATTGTCTTTCTCCAATAATTTTTGTGCTTATGAAATGTATTAAAGAAAATGTTACAATACAGAAGAATAAATGTCACACCATCCATGTATATTCATTTATTTGACAAAACATGCATCACTGCATGTCTGTGTAATGTCAGGTGATTGCCTCGTCACTGATGTGCACCGCAAGCAGCTACAATTCTCCCTGTGACTTTTCATCTGTCTCACTGATCTCAACGACAATGATCTCTTTTATCCTGACTCAACAGACGAAAACGGAGACTTTGAAAGGGGAACTAGACTCAGTTCACACTAAGCGCTGACTGCTCAGATATTAGTCTGGCCAGAGACTAAGGTGATTATCATCTAACTATACCCATCCACCAGGTACATTGTTAAAAGAAAAGCGATCATCTCTTTTCAAAGGGGCAGAAAGGCAGTGATGCTTTTTGTTTTGTTGTCAAGCCAATGGACACAGAAATGAGTTCAAGGGACCATAGTTAGATATGCCAGCTATTTGCTGAAATCTTAGTTATAATTGCATTTTAACAAAAGTGAAAGTGAAATGACAAAGGGACAGTTTTGATGATCCTGTTGTTGTGTTATAGATTGACTCCTTGGAAAAAAAATGAGTGTGAATTCATTTTATCATATTGGCTTCCCATTTCTGAGTCTTATAAATTCATTTTTTTTCTTCTCTGACGTTAACTAAACTTGACTACAACATTTTTTGTTACGACTTTCTCTTCTGGGGAAAGAACCCGATTAACAAGAACCGCAGCTTAATTATGGTAGACCATTCTAATACCGTGATCAAATATAGAAACACTTAGCAAACAAAAGCCACACTCGCCCTGTGCTAGCCTTCTGATTCAGAAAAGTACGGTGGAAGTGACATCTATTTTCTGCACAGGCTTTTATAAAAGTGTAGAGCCAGGAGGCATATTTATAGCTCTTTAACAAGCTTGCATGGTAATTAAAAACAGCACGAGTTCCGCCTGCATGGCATGGTTATCCTGGGTATGGAGATAACCACTCCGAGCTCACTCCAGGGGACTCTTGAAAGCAATATGATTGCAATGCAGAGTCCGTGTTTGTTTATCGTACATGTAATTGAACCAGAGCTGACATGAGACTCTGCCACTTCCCTCAGCTCCGCACTATTAGGGAACCATATGTTCCATTTCCAAGTTTTACCCGACTGCCTAGCCCTGCTCTTGCAGTCATAAACAAGCGTGGAATCTGTCACTCCAGTTGTCTTTCATTCCATAATGGCTGTTTGGGTAGCTCCACTGGATCTGGGTTAGGTACTGTCATACACAGACTTAACGACAGAGATTTCTCTTTGAATTGGAAAAGATAAACTGTAGCACTGGAGCACTGTTGGAGCACTGTCGTCCCGTTGTTCATAGATTTGCTTGACTGGGCACCAGGAGCATCTCTGTTGTGGTACTTGCTACTGTTTTTGGCATATCAGATACGCCATGGGTAGCTTGCCAGGCTCTGCCATGCAGGTGGGATGCTCTCGGTAGCTTGCCAGACTCTCTGAGAGGGATGGAGGAATCGAACCTGGGTCGGCCACATGCAAGGCAAATGCTCTACCCACTGTGCACGAGAAATTATAACTTTGATCTTACAGGTGATTTTTGAAGGTGATTTCTGAATGAGCTTGACATCATGAATCCTAATGACTCACCACCTCAAGGCAATATGTTAATGAATTAATGTCTCATCTCTCAGTTGTTCTAGATTAGTTCAATGTGTCTACTTAGCAAAGTATAAAAGAAAATCATAGTGCAAAATGTTCTAAATACACTACTCTTACTTTCTGGATTTTTTTTACCAGGAGGGGGCGTGGTTTAAGGGAGTTGGTATCACATGCTCTGGTGCTCATGAGCTGCTCTCAGCCTTTGGAAGTCACTTCCTGCCATACTAATTTTACCATGTGGTGCCAGAGTATCAAACCTCATTCTCTGTCATGCAAAACATGTGCTGTGGCCTCAGCTGTCTCCCTAGACCCTAAGTACATAGCTTTGGGTCTAAAACTCTTGTCTAGCAAGAAGTATTAAAACTCAGGACTATTACATTTTTTCTCAAGAATTTATTAACAATATGTTGTCAAGGAACTCCACTGAAAAGAGAAACCAGCAAAGAATTAAAGAAAATACTGTGGAGGTCCTGGCCACTTCTTCAATAGTATTTTAAAACGTGATTTTCTTGTTTTCTTCCGTGAAATGTCTTAGTGTACAGCATTTTATGTTTCAGACTTATAAAGTTTGTTGGAAGAGAGACATAAAAGATGCAAGAAATACAGTTTTTAAAATATTAATGAAAAGATGTCATAAAAGCCATGCTTTATGGTTTTATGTACCTTCTGGCAAGTGCAGCAAAGAGAGCTAGATTCTGATTTGATATTTCTATAAATATATCTGAAAACTTTTGGTGAGAATAGTCGTAATTTTTATACACATAAAATTTTTTTAAAATTTATTTTACCCTTACGCCTTATATAAACACTGTAGTTTACAAGGTTGTTTATGTTTAGTTACAGATATGCAGTATACTAACACAGATCTCAGCACCATTGCTCCTTCCCACCACCATTATCTCCAATTTTTCCAACCACCCTTTATGCTTCCCCCATAGAAGGCTCTCAATAATTCATTGTTCGTCATGATTTTCTAAAAGAATGACCAGAAAATGATTTTTTAGGAGGAAAGTTAGTGAAAATCATGTATCTCACCATGGAACTATGAAGCTCTTGTATGAAAACGTGCTAAGATGCTGTTACAGGGTTAGCCTTCTGTGTTGGTATTTTATTAAATCGAGATTTGCTGCCTTCTACATCCCATCCCATCCAGTCCGGTGTGTGTGCTGCTCCTGGCTTATCAGTGTTGTAGAACTTGAGGTGTCCTTCCCGGAAGTCTAATATGTTTAATGAACTGGTGTTAAATTTTTAACTGGGGGGGTGGTGTGAATGACTTCAGGGCTTTCAGAAGTAGGGGGAGGTAGCCCACCCCAACCCCGTGAGAGTCTGGATATTTCAGCCACAAAGCCTGCATACCTGAGTTTTTCAGCGGATTAATTTCTGGATGAGGCTCGTCCCAAGCAGTGGGGCCCAGCCCGGAGCTTGGCAGCTAATGTGGAAGTTTCCAGCTGCCGGGACTTTGTTCGGGCAGGTGCTGGGCTCACCTGTCCCCTTCCAGGGTTACCCAGATGACTAATTCTTGCTCAGGGTCTGGAAGAATCTTTGCACCTTATTGATCGTTGCATCTAATTAGATGATCTCTCACCTAATCAGAGATTCTCCATTGTTAATTTTTCATTACACACCTCGTCTTTCCTCATTTTGCTGTATCGATAGGAATAAAAAAATCTCTGTCAATTTTTGATACATTGAAAATAATTTTAAACAAATAATAGCAATTCCTGGTAAAAGACTTTCATGGAGGTATAGATTAGATAGTTTTGTATTTTCCTTTTGTTAATTAAATATAAACCTATTCAATAAAAGTAGGTAAGAACTTAAGCAAAACTATGAGTGAGCACACTAAGAAGCTTCTGCACCTCAAAAGAAACAGTGACCAAAACAAAAAGACAATCTACAGAGTGGGAAAGGATATTTATGCAGCACCCATCCGATAAAGGGTTGATATCAAGGATATACAATGCATATATATATTGTTGAACTCCACAAGAAGAAAACTGCTGACCTGATCAAAAAATGGGGTGATGAAATGAACAGAAACTTTCCCAAAGAAGAAATCCAAATGGTTGAGAGGCACATGAGAAAATGTTCAACATCACTAATCATCAGGGAGATGCAGATCAAAACAACAATGAGATATCATCTCACACCACAGGGACTGGCCCACATCCTAAAAAACAAAAGCAACCGGTGTGGTGTGGATGTGGGGAGAAAGGGACTCTCCTTCACTGCTGGTGGGAATGCCGACTGGTTCAGCCCTTTTAGAAAACAATACAGACAGTTATCAAAAAATTAGAAATTGAGCTCCCATATGACCCAGCAATACCACTCCTGGGAATATATCCTGGAGAGACAAAAGGTATAGTAGAGATGGCATCTGTATTTCCATGTTCATTGCCGCTCTGTTTACAATACCCAGAATCTGGAAAAATACAAAGAATGAAGAGAATTTCTGAGAATGAAGAGATATGAAGTCACGGGGCCGCTATTACAGCCATGAGGTTTGGGATTTCTGTATTTTAGTATTTTAGTAACTAAGTCCAGGGAGATTTATGCCTCAAATTGCATCATTTCTCTTCCTGGGGCAGCATGGGGCTATGGCTTAGTTCACAGTCTAGAGACATTTCTGCAGGGAGCTGGTGGTACCAAAAGTAGTCTAGCTGGCCTCCGGATTGTGGTCGGTCAGCAGCAGAGCAGCCGCACACATGTGTGACCACCCGGGTTGCATCTCAGCAGAGAGTGCGCCAGTATCACTCCGGTGCCGAGATCACCCTCGCATCCCGCTGTTCGTACCTTTTTTTCTTTTCTTTTCTTTTTTTTATTCCTGCACCTCCAAGTTCGTACCTCCTTAATGGTCCTTATAAAATGACAGACGCCACTCCATCTGTCTTTCCCCAAAAAGGGAAAAACAGCCGAGAGAGAAAGACCTTTCCCCTCCTCAGCCAGCGTGGGGCTATGGCTTAGTTCACAGTCTAGAGACATCTCTGCAAGGACCTGCTGGTACCAAAAAAAGTCTAGCTGGCCTCCAGATCCTGGTCGGTCAGCAGCAGAGTGGCCGCACACATGTGCGACCACCCGGGTTGCATCTCGGTGGGGAGCCTATGACCATCTTTTTTAAAAATGTAGTTTAAATAATATGGTTGTGACAATCTTAATGTTTATGGTTTTTTGGGGGGGGTGCTGTGTATGCCAGGCTTAGCTCTGCCACGTCCATGTCACTCAGTGTTCCCTCCTGCTGGGCTTGGCCGACCGTATGTGGAGCCGGGATCGAACTCGGGCTGACGGCACGGGGTCAAGCCCTCTTCCCGGGCACTGTGGCTCTGGTCCCCCAAATGCTCCATTTTCAAAGTTTCTTTTCCCGTGTTTATTGATAATGCCTCGTGCCTCCTCCCAAGTCACGGATTCCACGTGCAGCTTCTCCGTCCCACTGAGTCCTGCTGTGTATTCCTTCGCGCCTCCGTTGCCTTGGGAGGTGTTTCCCCCCATTCTTTTCCTTTGAGCTCCCTGCACCCCTCGCCCAGTGAGTCCCTCCATTCGGGGAACAGCAGGGGAAGTCTTGCTCCAACCCTATTCCTCGGGCAGCGGAGACCGTCCGTGCTTCTGTCCCCGTCCGTCATGTGACTGGGCCCCTTCATCTTCCCTGGTGTTCCCTGGAGCTCCGGGTTGCAGCTTGTCTGAACTGAGCCCACGTCCCTGATCCGGGTATCTGACTCCGAGTCCCGTGCGTCTCGTGCAGGGGGCCCTGTGGCCCCCCTGGCCTGTGCTGCCACAGCCACAGCTCAGCTGGCAGCCTGCGCGGCACACACCGTCCGGCCAACGGGGCAGTGTCCGGAGATGTCGGACATGCACAAAGCTGCAGCGGTGTGGCAGGTCGGTCTTAGTAACTGTGTGTGGCGCTGCGGGGAGGCGTCCACTGTTGGCCAGAGCCCACCTGGCGACGCATGTTGTAAGCCAAGCCACGGTGTGTGCCAGCTCCGAGCCCTCCGCTCCTCTGCGGCCCCCGGATGGCTGTGTCCAGTGAGTCCAGTGGATGCGCAGTGGATGCAGTGCCCTGCATCTGTGCTGGAGACTGCTCGTTCTCCGTCTCTTCCCCACCCCACACGGTGAGTGCAGACAGAGGAAGGACTCCCAGGGAGCTGCTGTCCTAGGGTGGAGAATTCACCCGGTGTGCCTGTGCTGTGGGGCAGAAGCTTCCTTTGGTCCTGAGGGGGTTGGGGCGGGGGGTCGGGGGAGGTTGCAGGCCTTTGAGATCAAATGCAAATGAGGACCTGAGAAGCAATGCCCAAGGCGGTGGGCCCTGAAGGGCAGGTCAGAGTGGAGACCACCCTGGGCAGGGTCTCACCCGGGGTGGGCTCTGTGTTACCCACCAGGACCCAAGTCTGTTTGCAACTTGGCAGATGCTGTTGTAAAGCTCACGGTGGGTGAAACACACCCGAGGGACAGGGGCAGACACAGAGCGGTCCCGTTCACAAGCGGGATAGGAAGAAACAGAGAGAGGAGGAACGGATGGCCAGAGGAACGGAAATTAATAACTTGAACACTAGTCTCCACGGCAGAGGTTTGAAGGGACCTGCAGCGTTCTTACTAAACCCAGGGCCTGAAAGGAAAATAGAAAGATAGTAGGACGCCTGCCTTATGGGCAAGCGGGGAGGGAACCTGGGGGCGCTGGTGGAGGGTCGTGGACACCAGTGAAGACGTCAGTGTTGTCACAGTGTTGGGACACTGTGCCCCCGAAACTCAGCCGTGAATAACTTTGGAATTCACAGTGATTCCGTACAACGAAAGGGAAAAGAGAAGAGAAAGCTGGCGTGATTTAAAACCTCTGCCTCCACCAGGCCGGCATTTCGCTGAGTTTCTGGTCCCTTCTCCCTTTTCTGTCTCTGCTGCTCCTCCCCTCCTCTGTGGCTCCTCTGCCGGCCTCTGTCCCCCGGCGGGATCTCTCAGGGCTGCCCACAGTTCTCCCGGCGAGACCGTTGGGGACTGTGTTCGGTTCCGGTGTTCCGAGTGCTCTGTGTGTGGGTGCGCCGGGAACGCACACAGAGATCTTTCATAACCGTCCCCGGAGCAGAAACGCCCTGTAAGGTTGGTCTCGGCGCCCAGATAGAACACTCTGGACAGGTGGGCAATGTGTGGGGGCAGTTTCAGTCCTGACACAGGGGTCCCACGGCTGCCTTGCGCTGGGCAGAGGTCAGGGATGCCACTTCTCTGGTCACGGCAGGCAAAAGACAGCCGGCGGCGGCTGAGCACTGCCTAACGGGCGAGGCAACCTCAGCTGACCCCTGTGACGCTGAAACCCTGTGTGGTGACTTGGCAGATCTGTAGCATTTTCCAGAAAAGATAACGAAGGTATCCCCGAGTATCCCCTAGTGCTGGCCTCTGCGGGATGGTCCCTGTATGCTGAACTTCGGACACTTGGTTTCTGAAATTCTCATTTTTCTACCCATACAGACAGAAATGAGCATCTTTGACTCAAGGTAGCCAATCTGATTCTCCAAGGTTACCTCCGAGCAGTTCTGTTTTTAGCCCATCAATTTCCCATGACAGGATTTGAGTGAAGGTATCCAGGGAAATAAATTTTAATTATAGGCTGGTTTTCCGTGTGTTTCTTCCAACCCCTGTTTGACCCAGGAAGAACGTGTCCATGTTATGTCCTAGAAACTCCCTTGAGATCCATGAAGAACCACACTTACTAATCACCCTCAGCGATAAATGCATTTTCATGTCTCTAAATTTAGAGGCAAAAGGGAATTATTCTGATTATTTCTATTTTATTATTTCCCTCTTTATGTGTATTCCATATTATGTACTATATACTTTTTAATGGAAATTTCTGTATTTTTCTTTATGAAGGATTTCAGATATAACTTCTTATTGACCTCCACATATGCTTTATTTATAGATAATTTTTCTTTCGTTGTTATAGTTACAAAAACCCCCAAAAAATGACTCTCGTGTTACCATTCATGAGAATAGTGTGTGATCCCATGATGTGTTGCATATTCAGTTTGTTAAGTTTTATTTCAGTGCTTTTGCATCTATATTCATCAAGAATTCTGGTCTGTGAGTTTGGTTTTGGTTTTGGTTTTCTCGCCTGATTTTGACTGAAGGTGGTGCTGACTGTGGGGAATGGGTTTGGAAGGATGCCCGCTTCAGTCTGGGGGAGGCACTGATACGCATAGGTATTAAGTATGGGAATGTTTGATACAATTTCCCAGTGAAGCCAATTAAGGCTGGACTTTTACTGAGAGTCAGGTTGTTTGAATACTGATACAATGTCCTTACTGGTAATTTGTCTACTCAGATTTTCTACTTCTTTCTCATTTGTCTTGGAGGTTGTGTGATTCTAGAAATCATTCCATTTCTTTTGGGTGATTCGATGTGTTGGCACATATTTATTAATTCTTTGTATTTTGTTGTCCCAGTTGTAACTTCTCTTTCCTTTCTGGTTTTATTTGCATTTTCTCCCTTTTTTTTTAACCTGTTGGTGACTCTAACTAAAGGTTTGAAGTTTTGTTTATCTTTTCAAAGAAGTGACCCTTGATTTTGTCAATCTTTTCTATTGTCTCTTTAATCTTTATTTTGTTCATTTCTATACTAATTTTTTTCTAACTTTGAGCCTCATTTACTTTTCTTGACCATTTGGATATCGTAGTAAGTTGTTTGGGATTGTTTCTTGAGGCAGAACTGCACCTGTGGGGCTGTGAGATTTATTTTCTATGTTTACTTGATAATATTGTATTGTAGTTGAGGCCACATGGACACAGTAGGGTTCGTGTTCATGCTTTGGGTATAAAAAGTGACTGCACCCCCCACCTTCCGAAAGTGCCAAAGACCCTCCCCCACTGGCTATGTTACTTCAATTGTTAAAAATCAGTTTTTTTGCAGAGTACTATTGTGGGTGGGTCACAGTACTCTGGTGACTCCCGCCCACCAGAGGAGGTGGGTTCCCCAGAGAGCTTACGGGTCTGTCTCGAGTCTGTCACCTTGCTCTGTCCCCCCCCCCCCCCCCCGTCACTCTGGAAGCGCCTGGGGACTGCAGGACTGAGGAGAGTCTGCGGAGAGCAGCTGTGTCAGACAGGTATTGAGTCTGACGCCTCAGGAGTGGTCTTCGGGCCACACCCGGCCCCCCGCTTGCTCTGCCCCATGACCCTCCTGATTTCCCGGGGAGCCGGGTAACCACGGTGAGGGTGAAGAGGCTGTCTCTGCAGGAAAGCAAAGTCGGTCCCGCACCTTACCTTACCTTTCCAGATCCATTGTCTTCCCCCCAGGAGACAATTTCAGGAGGACACAAATAACTCAGTAAAATAAGTTTATTTGGAAAATGAGGGCGGGGAAAGAGAGGCCGAGGGAAGGTGTCCAAGAGTAGCCGTGAGCTTCCTCAGACTGGAAACAGCCAAGTCCACATGCCAGCGGATACTCGAACCCTGACCTCGCGCGGAGAAGTGCACCGGCCGGGAAGAAAGGCTGCCCGTAGCCTGTGCTCTGCCGAGGTGGCTCGATGCTGCCTTCCCGAAGCCTGTTGCTCCAGAAAGAGCTCAGGGCTGTCGGTGATCTTTACATGTCCCTAGCATGGCCTTTGTCCAACAGGAAAGCGCTCCTCCCAGGGGCTCCGGCCTACCTCTGGGCCGGCCTGGAATTCCTCATTTTTGTGGTTTTCCAGGTCTCCTGAGATGGATCCTGTGCTCAAAGGCCTTTATGCTCCAGACAGTTTTTATCTTTTTTTCTTTCTGGTTTGGGCCACACCCAGAGTGCCCAGGGCTTCCTCCTGGCTCTGCACACCTGGGGTCTCTCCTCGCTGTGCTTGGGGGATCACATGGGGTGCTGGGATGCATCCTAGGTCAGTTGCGTGCAAAGCAAGAGCCCTGCCCATCGGACTATCCCTCCACACTCAGAGATGCTTTTCTCCCAGTAAGTATCAGCATCCTCTTCCGTCGCTGCCTGACACAGGACGAGGGTCGGCTCACCCTGGCAGTGCATCACACCGTGTCCGTCAGAGCGCAAAGACCACCTCCCAGCGCAACATTCTGTTTCTTTACCCCCTAAATTCTTTTTTAATGAGCTTACAAAACACAGATTTTGATGTCTCAAATTTCCATTTATTATAATCTCAAGGGTTTTTCTTTTTAATTTTAATTTTTTTGATTGAGTCACCGTGTGATACACAGTTACAAAGCTGTTCACGATCAGGTCTCGGTCATGCCGTGATTCAACACCCATCCATCCCAGTGTCCATTTCCCACCACCAATGACCCCTGTTTCCCTCCCGCCAGGAGGAAAAATATTAGAACATGTTTAATCAGCTCTAGCATCAATGTAATATAGAATTTCTTAAATCATTTGACTAACGTGAAAATTATTATTCCTGAAATTAGTTGATTTGCATTTTTTCTTTCTCCTTGAACCTGACGGCATAAATAGAAGAGAAAAATAAAATCAAACCAGAAGTGGCTGAATGCTCACAATGATTAGATAATATAAAAATATTGAGTATTTATTTCACAGGATTTTTTTGTCTGTGCTAATGAGAGTTTTCACTCAGTTCTCAAAACCCTCTGAGAATGTCTTTGCTCCCGTTTGGAAAGTTGGGATTTATAGTGAGTTCTTGAAAAAGAAAAAACACAAACCAGGAAGTATAAAAGCCCATAGTAAAACTGATCATTTTAACTTACTGTACTTTCTACACTGTTTTTTTTTATTGCTTATTTAATTACTATTCCATTTTAAAAATGGTTTCCTGTCACAGAAGATTAAAAATTTAAAAAAATTAACATGAGACATTAGGGCAAAATGATTGATCGCTCCTTTGTTAGAATGCTGAAATGATTGCCAACCCACAATCCAAATCTGAGCAAGAACTTACTGCTTCTGTATTAAGAAGTAACAAAGAATAGAATAGCAGAACATTGATTTAGCTACATTGGCTTGGTTTTAAAATTGGGGTGTGTCCTAATCAGAGAGAGAGAACAAAAGGGAATTCCCTGCCATAGTGGCAGGGTGGGGTGGGGGGAGACGGGTCTGGGGAGGGGGGGAGGGATGTTAGGTTTACGGGTGGTGGAGAATGGGCACTGGTGAAGGGATGGGTTATTGAACTTTGTATGGGGGAAGCATGAGCACAAAGATGTATGGATCTGTAACTGTACCCTCACGATGACTCTCTAATTAAAAATAAACTAATAAAAAAAATAAAAAAAATAAAAAGCTATTTATGATTGATAAGCAAAGAAAGAATAAAGTAACACATGTTTTCAGTCTAAAAAAAAAAAATCATCAGAGTTCCCAGAGGACAGATCGACAAATTTGAAGAAGATAAATTAAATTAAAAAAATATATAGTTTATAACTTCCTAGAGTGGAGGAATGAAGGCAAGAATTCAGAGGCCCACAGTGTTCCCATGAAAACAGATCCAAATAGAAAGACTTCAAGACACATTATAATCAGAATGGACAAAAGCCAAAGAGAGAATTCTGGATGCAACAAGATGAAAAAAAAAAGGAACTTACATACAATGAACATCCATAAGATTCACAGTAAGTATGTCAAATGAGGCTCTTTGAGCAAAACACGAACAGTGGGATATAGTTAAAAAAAAATTTGAAATGAACACCTCAAAAAGAAAATTCCATCGAGCCAGATTCTTAACATGATATGAAGGAATAACACAAAGCTACATGGACTGGCAACATTTGGGAATTTATAACCTTGAAATCAGTTTTGCAAGCAGTGTTACCAGAGTTTCCTTTAAAAGACAAAACAAACTTTTTAGCGCTTTACCACTGAGCAAGGCATTTCCTCATTCATGGTTTTATGACTGTGCTCTACTAGGTTAAGGAAGGTTTGTTTACTCCTAGCTTGCCAAGAGATTTTATATTCTTTCAGTACTGAATAAACGTTTCAATATATTGAAAAAATAAATAAATAAAATAAAATTGGGGTGTGTGCATGTGTGCGTGTGTCTGTGTGTGTCTGTGAGTGCACACACACGCATGCATATGTGTGTCTGTGTGTCTGTGCGTGTATGTGTGCATGTATATGCGCATATATGTTGTTAAGGATAGAACCCAGGGCCTCTTCCATGTAAGTTATGTCTCTGCCTTGAGCCGCACCTCCAAGCCCTAGCAAGGAATATCATTAATCGAAATTCAGTTTGGCAGAGTAGCTGGAATTATAAATATTTATATGCCCTTAAACTCACTCCCCGGAATGTACCACCACATAAGCTAACATTTTAGCTGAATATAATTGCAATGCATTTATGATAAATATGTGGCTTGGTAATGGGCATTTGCAATATTTAATGTGTAAGCAAATGATACTGTGAAAAAATTAGACAAATGTAGCGTGCAGATGACTGAAAATTACATGGTGGCCAAAGACAGGTGTGATGTCTTACCTTTCATTTTCTGAGTAGTCGTGAGGGTATAAGACAGTGTTCCCAGTTACTTTATGCAGAGTATGCAGAGTTTTTAATATAGGGCTATTTTAAAATTCATTTATTCACTTTTGGATAATGAAAAATTCTACTAGTCACTTAAGGCAGTTTATTAGCATTAATGATAATACAGCCAGAGTGGCAATAAGGAGCAAATTACAACATGAATTTAGGTAATTATATACGGTTCTGTTTTAGAGAAAGAAAAATAGCCTTTTAAATCTGAACGCTGTCTTCCTTTAGTAAAATGATAGATCATATTGGATTTTCATATATTGCTGTTAAGTTGTTGTTGAATATTTATAGTGATACTGAAAAATTTTGTCAATCTGTTCCCATATATATTCTGACTGAAGGCGAGTGTGGAAATCTATATGACTTTAAAATGATGAATAAATTTGGTTTGCACATGTACTGATTACCAGATGAGCTAAGGAAACACGGGGTATAGGTTCCTAAAGTAGCAAGACATTTAAAGTTATGAATTACAAAAAATTGATAGAGCAATGGTATATGGAGATAGAATATCTAGGTACGTTAATACTTTCTATGGTTTCATGTGGCCTCCCTCCTGTTTCTATGTTGGAGTCCTAAACTCCAGTGTCCTAGGAAATGACTTGTTTGGAGACTCTTTGCCACAAACCCAAAGCTAAAATCACAGTAGCAAAACCTGAAAGCTTTTCCTCTACAATCAGGCACAAGACAAGCTACCACTACTATTCAGTAGAGTACTGGAAGCCTTTGACTCAGCAATTAAGGAAGAAAGCTGTATACCAGGGGTACAGATTGGTAAATAAAAAGTCAAATCTGGGGGCTGGAGCAATAGCACAGCGGGGAGGGCGTTTGCCTTGCACACGGCCCACCCAATTCGATTCCCAGCATTCTATATGGTCCCCCGAGCACCTCTGGGAGTAATTCCTGAGTGCATGAGCCAGGAATATCCCCTGTGCATGGCCTGGTGTGACCCCAAACAGCCCCCAAAAAAGCCTAAAGGTTTTTTTAAAAAAACCTCCTAGAAACAATAAGATTAAATAATAAATTAGCAGGCTAAAAAATTAGTACACAGAAATCCATGGCATTTGAATATATAAACAATGAATTTGGAATAAAAAGCAACCCATTCTCAGTTGTGCCCCAAGTCAAAGTCAGAGGAAAGGAATGGACTCAACAAAGGAAGCGAAAGACAAAGGAAACTAAATCACCATTAAAAGAAAGAGAAGGATGGATACAATGAAAAGGCATTCAGTATTGAGGGATGGGAAGCAGTCACATCAAAATGATCGTCCTACCCAAAGTCTCATACAGGTGCAATGCAGGCCAGTAAAATTCCCCAGAGCGTATTTGTTTGGGGTCTTTTGTGTAGGTGGAGCAGGGGGCAGAGCTGGTGGTGCTCAGAACTTAGTCCTGGTCTGCCCTTCGTGGCACTCGGGGGTCTTCATGTGTTGCCAGGAATCGAATCAGTGTCAGCGCTTTAACCCCTGTCCTATCTCCCTGCCCCTCCAGTGGCATTTTTCATCCTTTCTAATCCAGAAAAGAATTTATTTCAAAGTATAAAAGGAAGGAGAAAAGGGCAGAAACTTCCTGTAGCATGGGCTGGATCTCTAAGTAAGAGTCCCACATCTATATGTTTATTTCATGGCTACAACTAGTTGTGCCCAAGGCTTGCTCCCGCCTCTGTGCTCAGGGTGCACTCCTGGCAGTGCTCAGTTTATTTTCGGTGTTGGAGATTGAACCATGTGCAAGGGAAGTGTCTTACAACACACGCACCCATCTCTCTCTGACACATGATATTTTGAAAAGCTTCCCTATATATATTCTGTTACAAATATGAAAATGGAGGTTAATTATATCTGTAATTGGAGCAAATCTTAAAAGGAAATCATAAGTTTATTCTGGGAAAGGAAAACAATAATTACACTTAAGCAGCTTAAGATACACTTTTTTCTATATGACTAAGTCATACTTTTCAATGTAAAATTATAAACTATAAATTACTTTATTATGTTTGTGCATTTTTTAAAATGTTTGTATATACACATAAATATCTTAAATGCAGTCAACCGATTACTGTACATTCACCAAATTATCCTGTCATTTATATATTGCATTCTTTGATTACAAGGAGTGTTATCTAAGAGTCCTACATCCATTTTACACATGCATATATATATATATATGAATTATATCTGTTCAATCAGAGCCTGTCATATGTTGAGTATTCCTTGTACTTAAACATGAGTAGAGCTGCTACAATATTATTCTTAAGGAGCTTTCATACCTATTATTTTTTTCAATGTATTCTATATTCTAGGGAGATATTAAGAAATAAGTCTCTAGAGGCTGGAGCGATAGCACAGCGGGTAGGGCGTTTGCCTTGCACGTGGCCGACCCGGGTCAAATCCCAGCATCCCATATGGTCCCCTGAGCACCGTCAGGGGTGATTCCTGAGTGCATGAGCCAGGAGTGACCCCTGTGCATTGCTGGGTGTGACCCAAAAAGCAAAAAAAAAAAAAAGAAATGTCTCTAAATGTGTTCATGTGATCTGTGGACTATTCAGTTTGCTGAATTGTTCGTTCATCCTGAAGATGCTTATTACGTACTATGAGCTAATTATAAGGGCCAGTCCCCAGGACACAGATTATACTTTTCCCCACTCTGACATCTGACTTGCTTTGGCTTATTAATTGTTAATGGAAGTCCCGAACTCTGTTACTCTGAATAGAGACAGAACCAGAGACCCCGAAATCTGTGAGGTGTTTAGGGCAGTCTCGCTCGCCTGGGGGCTGGTCTCTGGGATAAGCAGATCTGCTGGAACCACACTGACTTACAGCTGGGCGAGAGGGTGGGAGCCGTCTGGGAACTGTCTGCTGATTTGCTCTATGCTAAGTGATAGAGGACATAGGTGCTGGCATAGAACTATAAGAAAAATACAGTGAAACATCCGCCTATGTTCAAGCCATAAAACTAAAATACATTGTTTAAGGTAACAAATAATACGATCCAGGGAATAAAATACTGCAGACAGTAAAATTGCACCAGGAGATACAGATGGCAGGGGGTGACAGAGTTCTTAGGAAGGTCAGGAAAGCTTTGTTGAGACTTTTAGGGTCACACCCGGCGATGCTCAAGGGTTGCTCCTGGCGGTGCCCTTGGGACCAGAGGAGATGCCGGGGGTGGATCCCAGGTCAGCCTCGGGCATGGCAAACGCCCTCCCCACGGGACTCTCACTCGGGGACTCAGGAAAGCTATTTCTACTTAAGTAAGACTTGGTCAGAATGAGGAACCAAGAGGACAGGAGCCCTGGGGAACTGGGCTGTCGACAATATGGCAAGTTGTTTCTAAAGACCCAGCACACAGGGTTTCAGACCCAACTGTGCGTCTCAAGAAAGGCCTTTGCTCCCCACGTACTGTCTCTAAGAAGCACAGAGACACTCAAGGAGACCCGGAGGAGGCACAGGGCTGCGTGCAGCAGTTGCCGGGACTGACAGAGCCCCCTGCAAGCAACGGCCTTCAGGCCTCGATGAGAAGAGCGAGAAGGAATCTTGGGACACAGAAACGTCCCTGCAGTGCTGGGTGGAGGCGATGGAGCGGATGGTGCTGTCAGAAGGAGAGAGAGCGGACCTACCTTCTCTCGCTTTTCAGCTCTCCACGGCTTCTGTCTCCTGAAGGGTGAGGGGCTCCAGCCGCAGCCTTGGGGCCCAGCATTGGTGGCGGCACTGGGGGGCCGGGGGTGGGAAGAGGATTCACCAGGATCTCAGATTCAGACTAACACCCAGGAGGCCCCCAGAAGGAAGATACTCCTGTGTTTTGAGAGGAATTTTTTCATTATGTCTCTGGGCCTCTTTGGGCAGGAAGCGTCTCTTTCTGGAGATAAGTGGATTCTGGGAGGCGGCAGGGCCAGTTCTGGGAAGGGGGTGATGGTCATGAGACGTTCCGGGCAGCCGTGGGGAGAGGGGGGGCTGTGTCTGAAATGCTTTGAGCCGCTCCCCGGAAAGGCAAAGTGGACCCAATTCTAGGAATCTGCCCGGCAGAGATGGGCATCAAGTGTCCTCCTGGGCACACTCTGGGCGGGGGATGTGGGTGGAAGAGTCAAGCCGCAGTGGGGGCTCCAGGGTCTGTCGGGCACAGGAGGTGTTTGAAATCAGGGAAGGAAATATCAACTATCAAATAAGATCAAATATCAAATAATATCAAATATCAAATAAGGTCGATTGAAATGGGGCTATAGCAATACTACAGTGGGTGGGACCCCTGCCTTGCACACAGCTGTCAGGGTCCAATCCCCCAGCACCCAGATGGCCCCCTGAGCACTGTCAGGAGTGATTCCTGAGCCCAGAGCCAGGAGCAAGCCCTGACCACTTCTAGGTGTGGCTCCCAAACAAATCAATAAATCAATGAGATTGTTTAAATACGGGATGATTTCACTCATCTGTGGCAAACAGAGAAACAAACCAAGGGTCGAACAATGTCCACGCTGATCAATCATGGCCATGGATTGCAGATCTGAGAGAGCCAGTTGGGGGGGGCAACCAAGAGGTGGGTTGGGGGTACAGTGGAAGCCGAGATGGAGGGTCTGGATCCCAGGATGGTGGTAATGAAATGGGAGGGAACAGTAGCACAAAACCATGAGCGTTGGTCAAAGAATGGGCTGGGTGCAGGAAGGAAGGTCAGACTAGAGCTACATCAACTTCATGCGTCAACACCATAAGCCCCAACCCCGTTATAACCCATGACCTAAGCTAGAGAAAGGAACAAAACTTTGATGAGAGATTAAGTATAACCTTGGTTATAGAAGTATATGCTTCAGGTGTGTGACCTATAATTCAACTTGTATAAAGGTACATGATGGTTACCATCAAGTCCAGATTTCATCCACCATCTTTCGGTTGATTCCCTTCTCTCTTGAATCCCGCCCTCCTCCTCCAACCATACACCCCCCTTCTGTATTCTCTACATCAAATAATTTGATTATGCTTTTTCTTTATAGCCTGCAGAAGAATGAAATAATATACCATGAGTTAAATTATGTATTTGTCTTTTTTCACCTAAGTTATTTCACTTAACATACAGCATAAATATATAATAAAAGTATATGTATTATATATTCATACACATATGCACTTGCGAGTACACAGTCATCTCCTTTTACTACATCATGTTGTTGTAATTGTTTAATTTATAGTGACTGCTAATAAACTAAACTTTATCATAGTTACTTATGTATAGGAAAAAAACATTATACAGAATTTATCACTATCCACTGGTTTGGGTATCCAGTGAGGTTCCTGGAATTTGCTCGCTGTAGATTTGCTCTGACTTTCTGGTTATAATAGGAGTGTAGAAGTTATGGACACTAAGCGGGATTTAAAGAGAGATTAAGGAAAATGCCTAAAAAAGTAAAAGGAATGTAAGAATGAATGATAGACAGCAATAGAATGGGAACTCTCATCTCATTCTAAATTCCAAACGGATTTAACTTGACCCATGTTTAGGGGCTAATATTTTAATATAGTTAGTCTCTGTTATAAGAAACCTTAGTTATCTAAGATTCTTGCTATAGGCTCTGTTGGTTGCGTGCCCAAATTTCCTTGATAAATGATCATTTCTGTGCCTGTAAATCCAAGTTCTGAGGCTATGGAGATAATTAACTCTTCTAGGCGAAATCTTCAACCAATTACTTAACTGAAGTTAGTGGGTAAATGATCCAGCTCTTTAACAACTTGGACAGAGCAACGCCAAGTTTTCTGGCAGAATCAAGCTCAATTGTTTAGATTGCTCACTTGTTTGATAACGCTCTTAGTTGTCTATTTTTACACCACCCTGTCTCAACTCTCCATTTTCAGAATGGAATTTCCTAATATCCATTCTCCCAATGGACTACTATGCACAAATATTTTCCTCGAATCTACTTCTAAGGAAACTTAAATTAGGACAATTTATACATACAGAAAAATTTAATACAATTGAATATCTTCTAAAATAGAACATCTGAATTTCTGTACCAGAAATATATGATGGCTCATAGATATAATATTGTGAAGGTGATCACCTTTAATATTCAAGGTCATTTTTGAGAATTTTATTGGTTTGGTTTCATTAAGTTTGTAGTTGGAAGCTTCTAGAAGGGAAATTAGGTAAATGTATGATTGAAACATGAAAGGTCTATTTTTTAAAAATCGGTTTTATTTACTGATGAATCTCAAAGACCATAGTAGAGTCATTTTCACAAAACTGAGTATTTTATTTGATGGTGAGGATGATGAGTTTGGGGGGTTGGGACCACTCGTGGCGGGCATCTGACTTATTCCTAGCTCTACTCAAAGATCGTTCCTGGTGGTGCTCAGGGGGCCGTAGCCAATGCTGGAGATTGAATGAGGGTCAACCCCAAGGCAGGCACCTCACGCTACCCCATCTCTCTAGCCCCAGAAGAGTGTTTTAAAACATACTTAATTAAAATCATCGACTTCCATCTGCAAAGGCTGTGGTTCTAGATTGGAAACCCATGTGCGGAAAAAGTATCTGCCTGATCCTTGAGGATAAAGAAACCGAACAGCACAGCAGAAAGAACATGAAACAATCAGCTGCTCAAACAGAAGAGATTTGCTCACCATTTCAGTCAGTATAGCACATTTTAGAGATGCATTAACTCAATCCTAAAAATAAAGCAATTTATCCCCAGCCCAGAAACGGTTCAGTGAAAGAGACTAGATTTTTTTAGTGACTATTTATTTATTTATTTATTTTTATTTTTAATTTCTTTATTGAGTCACCATGTAGAAAGTTACAAAGTTTTCAGGTTTAAGTCTCAGTTATACAATGCTCGAACACCCATCCCTTCACCAGTGCACACATTCCACCACCAAGAATCCCAGTATAGCTCCACCACGCACCCCCACACCCCTAGCCCCCCATGACCCTAGCCCCCCCGCCTGTGTAACTAATAAATTTCACTTTACTTTCACTTTGATTGCATTTAATATTTCAACAAAACTCACTATTATTGTTTGGAGAGAAAAGAGACTAGATTTATCTCTGGCTTTTCTCCGTCTTCATCTTCACATAATCCTAAACTCTTGAGCACTGTCCTAGGTTCAGTAGGTACACAGAGATTAGGTATCTTTCATGCCTTTTAATTTATGTTATTCTATTTTAGTTTTGGTTGGAAAGCCACAACCTGTGGTGCTCAGGGCTTGCGCCTGGCTCTGTGCTCAGGTGTCATTCCTCACTCAGGAGAATATTCATATACTCACAGGACCGTCTGTGCTATCAAGAACCCTGGATCTGCACCTGGGGATCACTCCTGACAGTGTTCAGAGAAACCACTGGGTATGGGAAGTGGAATATAGGTCAGTCGCGTGCAAGACAAGGACCCTCCCTGCTGTTCTTTCTCTCCTTTGGCCCGGTCAGTATTTTTTGATCTGCCTTGCACCGGTTCTACTCAGGGCTTACCCCTGACTCTGTGCTCAGGGGGCACTCCTAGTGGGACGTATAGGTCCACATGTGATACCGGGGCGGAGACCCTGGGTCTGGTCAGCCACATGCAGGCCAAGCACCTCATCCCCTGTACTATTTCTCCTGCCCCAGCCATGGTGTTTTGTTTTGTTTTGTTTTGTTTTAATTTTGATTGCTATAATAAAAATAAACTGGGTGGCTTAAGCAACACTTGATTCTCAAAGTTTTGGAAACTGGCAAAAGCCAGGATGTAGGTACTGGCAGATTTGTAGTCTGCTGTGAGCCTTCATCCTGGTTGTGGACAACTTCCGTCTACCAGGTCCTCCCCTTCTGGAGAGAAAAGACCCTGAATTGTTCCTCTCCAAATAACGGCACTAATTCCCTCTGCAGACCCGCCCTCGCCCTCCTGATTTCATTTATGCCTAATTTTCTTTTCAAATATCCTAACTTCAAAAACATTGGGAATTAGGACTTCAGTATGTCAGTGATGGCAGGGGGAGAAATTTGCTTTGATTATACACATTGGTTTAAACTTTCAGACAGTTTCAATATAATTTTTCTGATTTAATTAGGAATTTTAACAAAAATCTGATCTGAGACCAGGATGGGAATAATATTGTGGAATGATAGGTGGGATCAAATGACTGGTGGGGGACAATTTATATTTTTTCATATTATAACAGTAAAGATAACTAAATACAACATGGCAAAATATGATAAGACCTAACTGAAAATTTAAGAATCTGCCATCAGAAAAGAAATTAAAATTTAACCATTTTTTTCCACAAAGGAGAAAACGGGGATATTCTCTTAACCTAAGCGTCTGGGAAGATCAAGAAATATCGGTTCATCACATAATTTCGAAAACCCAATCCCAGGCGCTCGAGAGAGAGTTAAGTGGGTAGGACACGGGCCTTGCACGCAGCTGACCCATGTTCCAGCCTCCGCATCCCAGATGGCCCCCGAGCCTGCCGGGAGAGATGCCCTGAGGACTGCAGGTCTGGCTCCAAAACCCAAAACCCAAACAGCAAAACAAGGGGAAAGGTAATGAAAGAGTAAAAAGTAAAATAAAACACAACCATTGCCAAAAGGAGTGCAGAGGAAATTCTGTGCATCCTTTTCTTTCTAGTTTCCTCATTCCTACCAGCTGACCTTTCTGACCACCTTTCAATACCTCAATTTTTTATCAGGTTAGGCAAGTAAGACTATCTTTATTATTCACTTTCACAACAATGGCTTTTCAAAGTATTTATATGAAAAATTTTGTAGCATGCTGTAGGCATCTGAATTCTGAGATCACGAGCTATTTAGCATTTGTGTGACTAATTACTGCAGATGATGTCATACTGATTGTACAATTTATACTAATAAACAAAGTTTATTTAAAAAAACAGCAAAACAACACAAACAAACAGCAAACAATTCTGAGGTTTCAGAACCCCCCCCCCCCCCCACACACGTGTGTAGCTGCACCCTGCACTCCCAGTCCCCCGCAGGCTGTTTCGGATTGCTTTTCCCCTCTCTTACCTGTCGCCATCTTAGCCGCTGCACCCCATCTCTCCAGCTTCTGACTCAGGGAGCCAAGGAACATCTCTTCACGAATTTTGTAATGATCATTTCAGAATTGGGAGTATTTTTAAATCAAAGGAAAACAAATATTGAGGTTATTTTTAGGGGGAGGTGATGGTTTGCTTTTGTTTTAATTTGATTTTTAGCTTTCTAGAAAACTAACGGGCTATTCAGACAGCAGAATTTTCTAATATACACTTTGTCGTTTAAAAAAAATTACACATTCTTACTTCATCTAGAAACACGTTTCCACAATTTGAATGCCCAGAGTTGACTGACTTCTTTTCACATCCTAAAGTTTCTAATAATTTTCTCTTTTATTTTGTGAAGTTCATCACAAAAACGGATTGATACATGGCCTCTAAAGTTTCTTTGCTCACTGATGCTCTAGGATCCTCTGCCTCAATCTTCCTTGAATTATTTCCAAACATGGCTGCTTATAAGAAATCCTACAATCCTGTTCTAACTGGGGTTATTGATAACAGGGCCCCTGCTCACTCATGATTTTGGTATATTCGGATAAGGATAACAACCTAAAGAATTTAGGAAAAGAATCGATAAATTTCACAAAGGAACTTACTCTCCAGTAAAAAATAGACTTCTAAAGAAAGGAGAGTAGAAATTGTATATTGGGGCTATTAGACCTCCTTTTCTCAGATACTTAATCTTTAATATGTTCGCTAATAAAATTTAACAGCCAACCATTTTCTCTAGAGTATTTTTCACCTTGCTCTCTGCTATTCTTTTTCTTTAGTGGATCGTCTGTGACACTGATAGCACACAATTTGATTCATAATCAGATCATGCAGCGTGTATATGATGCTTTAAATGCTTCTCTCCTTGAGAAGTTACAAATAATTCAATTTTCTAATGTACTCACTTCTCTTTTTCTTTTTTTAGTTTATCAATTACAGTGCTGAAGTAACCATGATTATACTTCATAGTATATCTTCCTGTACTGGACACAGTGCTTTTATAATAAATTACCTAATGTTGGTTGAGTTAATGAATAAATGAGTAAGTACTTGCTGACTTGAATTTAAGTTAAATGCATGCTGGAGAAGATTACTGTGGCGAGGCATTATGAAAACTATTTTTGGTGTCTAAGCAAAAGTACCATCCATTCTTATGGATTACTGAGAGTTAAGTGTGAATTACAGTCAAGTGATTTATTTACATCATTTCACTTAATCCTTATCATCATCGGAAGAAAATCATTTCTTATAATTCCTTCATTTAAAACTATCAGAATATGTCAACATAATTAGTGGTTTGTTTTGCTTTGGGGGCTACACTTAGTGATGCTCAGAGCTTACTCCTGGCTCTGTACTATGAGACCACCCGTGCTAGTGGTTTAGGTTTGGGGCAGGGGGCAGATACAGTGCCAGGGGTCAAACTGTGGTTGGCCATTTATGAGCACTTTAACCCCTGTACTATCTCTTGAGCCCCCATCGACTGGTGGTCTTAAATAAGGGATTATTTAATGGAGTCTGGACACTCTGACAAGAACTTGTCTCCTGGCTATACATTATATAAGCAGGTGGTCAGGAGTTAACTAAGGGTAGCTTTGGGTTACAGGGAAAATGTCTTCATACTTTCAGATGTTGAAAATAGAGGGTGGTTTCCTTCAATGATGTCTCAGCAAGCGTATCTCCTGATGGGCCATGTATTATCTAGGCCCAATCACAGTACCCAGTGCACTGATTATACCCATTGTTTAAGCCACTCAAGACCTTTGGCAATAGAATGATGTCAAGCTACTTGGAATCAGGTAGGTTAAAAGGGAAAATGAATCGGCAGCAATATCGAAATAGACTTTCAGAGAATATAGAAATGAGAGCTAGGTACAATGCAAGATTAAGCTGAATGCATTACCTCGGATTTAAAAATAAGGAAACAAAAATGCAAAGGGTTTACGTCATCCTCCCCTGAATCACGCAGCCAGTATTGGCAGAAGGGCAATTTAAAGCCAAGTATGTCTTTAAAAGCAGGGTATGGTACGCCTCGCTCTGTCCGGGGCAGGTTAGTCTGCCTTCTGAAAAGTGCTTTGCAAGATCTCTGCCAAAGAAAGCATATCCTGTGGCTATCAGTACTCTAACATACCCCCACCCCGACCCCCACAGGGTATGGCTCTCTCCCCCTACTGATTTCTGTCTAAATGAGATTAAGTTTTCATTTCCAGAAGCTAATGTCCAACAACTTGTATTTTACAATGTGCTAATTAAAGGTAAAAATAAAAACTAACTTCCTTCCTTCCTTCCTTCCTTCCTTCCTTCCTTCCTTCCTTCCTTCCTTCCTTCCTTCCTTCCTTCCTTCCTTCCTTCCTTCCTTCCCTCCCTCCCTCCTTCCTTCCTCCCTCCCTTCCTTCTTTCATTCCTCCCTCCCTCCCCCTCACCCTCCCTCCCTCCCTCCCTCCCTCTCTCCCTTCCTTCCTTCCTTCCTTCCTTCCTTCCTTCCTTCCTTCCTTCCTTCCTTCCTTCCTTCCTTCCTTCCTTCCTTCCTTCCTTCCTTCCTTCCTTCCTTCCTTCCTTCCTTCCTTCCTCCCTTCCTTCCTTCCTTCCCCACTTTTTCATTTCTTCTCTCATCCTCCTCTTTCTTCTCCCAGTTCTGTGGTTGACCCCAGGCCCTTTACTGCTGACTCACATCCTTGAGCGACCACCCCCATTTCCTTTTTTATTCTGAGGACATATAAAATCTACTTTCCATTTTCAAGTCATTAGTATAGTGTTGCTAACTATACTTTATCATGCTGAATAGTACATATTTGTCCAATCATTCATCCAAACTAGAAGTTTGGCCAACACCCTCTGCCACTGCCCCTGTTCTGCTGACCCTACTAACTGCTATTCTCCGTTCCATGGATGCGTTGAGTTTTCCACATGCACGTGTAAGAGATGCCCTGTCCGTTTATCTTTTCTATATGACATGTCGCTTAAAATATTCCTCAAACTTTATTCATGATGTGACAAATGGCAGCTGTTTCTTTCTCAGGGTCGAGGAATATGCCTTTCTGGATATATTTTATAAGTTTTCTGGTTTTTTTTTTTTTGCTTTTTGGGTCACACCCGGCATCGCACAGGGGTTACTCCTGGCTCATGCACTCAGGAATTACTCCTGGCAGTGCTCAGGAGACCATATGGGATGCTGGGAATCGAACCCAGGTTGGCCGAGTGCAAATCAAATGCCGTACCGCTGTTCTATTGCTCCAGCCCCCAATTTTATAAGTTTTCTATCCATTCTTTTATAACTGGATACTTAAGTTGCTTTCATCTCTTAAATATTTTAAAGAATGCTGCTGTGAACATGAAGACAAACGTTTTTTCAAGTGAGCATTTTGTTTCCTGTGTAGCCTGGGAAGTGGCATTAGTGGATCTACGCATTTGATTTTAAGTTTGTGGATGTTAAAATCATTTTGTCTTCTGAGCCATACCTGGCAGTGTTCTTGGGATACTCCCTGCCCAGTGCTCACAAATTGTTCGTGGAGGGAGGGTATATGGTCCTGAGGCCAGAACCATTCATCAGAACATTCACTCAGCTCATTCACCATTCATCTCTCCTGCTCCTATTTTACTTATTCATTTATTTCTTTATGAACCATTTTTTAAAGAACTCAGGTACTTTTAGGAAAAATGTTGCTTTCTGTTAAGTCAATTTACATATTTACCAATACTGGGAATATTGTCCCTGTTTTCTTGCCAATCTTAGTTATTTCTCATTCTCTTGGTAACAGTAATTTGAACAGGTATGTGGAGGTTCTCATTGTGATTGTTCTCTGTATTTCCCTAACGATTAGCGATGTTGAGCATCTTTTCAGCAATCTGTGGGCTGTGCGACATCTTTTTAAAAACTGTCTAAGATAATTGTGCTGCTGGTCACATTGGCCTGGAGACTGTTTGTTCTTATTTTATTTTTTCTCTTGATCTTAATTCTGCTCAGTTTTTCCAGTTAAAAGTAGACATCAGGGGTACGTGGAGATATTATATGATTATGGCACTTGCCTTACATGTAGGTGACCTGGGTTCTATTCCTAATAAATATTCACCAGGAGTTTTGCCAGGAGCAATCTGTAAGCACAGAGAAAAGGGTGAAACTGTGAGCACTGCCAGGTGCGGCCCGACCCTCTCTCCAGTAAAAGAAACAACAGTGTCATTTCTAAATGCGTTATTCTGCAGTGCCATAATTCCCTCAGTGCCTTGGGAAGTTCAAATATTGACTAATTTCTTAAGCACATGCTTCTCCTGCTAAGATGTGAACTATTCAAGAGTTAAAATTGCTAGACAAATAGGGAGAAAAAGTATTTAATGTCTGTTATTTCCATAAATGTATTTTAATACATTACTATATTTATTAGACACAAAATTATCATTTTTGTCTCTATCACTTGGCTTAGAAATATACTTGCCTCATCCCATAGGCCTCAGGTGGGGGAAAGGCCAGCACATTCTTTCTTATTGTTAATTATTCTCTTGAGGAAGTTTCACAAGTTCTAAGGCAACAAGATCATTAATCTTAGACACCAGAGACTCCAGTTTATATAAATTTTATAAGATTTATTATAAATATAATATCTGGAATATTTATAACATGATGCTTTTATAGATCTAGCTAACATTTCATTAAAATTATTTGAATGATTTTATGTGTCATAAAATCAGAACTAAAATCTATACATTAGGGTAGGTTGCATAAAAGGAAAACACACATAATGCCTTCATTTTGACATCTCATCAGTTAATATAGCACAATATTGATATTTTTTTCTCATTTTCCTGTTAGTTGAACTTGCTCTGCTGTATTATCTTTCCATGTTGCTGGCAAGACAACTTGATTACTGTCAATAATCTAATTATTATGGTATTACCATATTTTAGCCTTCAAATGGCATATTTAAATTACATCACTGTGTTATCAGAAAATGATCATTGTATACTCCAGATTTGTTTTAAGACAAGCAAACCATACATATTTATACTATTGTATGGTATATTGGCTAGATAATTTGTTTCTTTTCTTTCATTGCAGTTCTCACAGATTTCCTTTGCATGCTGGCATGGTAGCTACAAATTTCAAGCTTTGATAGAATGTGGGAAATCAGAAGCTATTACAACAAATAAATATCTTAATGAGTTTTTCCTGCTAGATTTGGCACAAGTCAATAGATTGCTTTTTTTTTTTGCTGTTTCTTGAAAGGAAATAATGAAATTCTATAGCCAGCTATACCTTCTCCATTAGAGAAAATGAAATATGAGGCGCCAGGATCAGCTATTGGAATATGTGTCTCACGCATTTACTAAGGTTGCTGGTGAGCAATTCATGATGTCAAAATTCAAATGTTTCTGTATTCCAGTGACTTAAAAATTTTAGGTTATATTGCTTTGAGCACTGTAGCACTGTCATCCCGTTG
Organism: Sorex araneus; assembly: GCF_027595985.1. Taxonomy (NCBI): domain Eukaryota; kingdom Metazoa; phylum Chordata; class Mammalia; order Eulipotyphla; family Soricidae; genus Sorex; species Sorex araneus. The sequence continues at coordinate 212,010,059 of NC_073306.1, forward strand.
TTCATCAATTTGCTTGAGTGGGCACCAGTAACGTCGCCATTGCGAGACTTGTTGTTACTATTTTTGGCATATCGAATACGCCACAGGGAGCTTGCCAGGCTCTGCCATGCGGGCAGGATACTCTGGGTAGCTTGCTGGGCTCTCCGAGAGGGACGCAGGAATCGAATCCGGGCTGGCCACGTGCAAGGCAAATGCCCTACCTGCTGTGCTATCGCTCAAGTCTGGCAAGCTACCCGTGGCGTGTTGGATATGCCAAATACAGTAACAACAAGTCTCACAATGGAGCTGTTACTGGTGCCCACTCGAGCAAAATCCATGAACAACGGCAGGACAGTGCTACAGTGCAACCCTAGCAGGGTCCAAATCTAGTGCTACAGTGCAGTGCTACTGAGTTGAGTTCCAGAAATTCTGAGACTGCAAAATAATATCTGTGACCCAACTTCAGCTCCTTCCCAATTATTCCAAGAGAGGTCTTTCCAACTCTGTAACAGAGAGCAGGGAAAATCGTTTAGTCTCTTTCCCTCTCCCTCTCCCTTCCCCACTCCATCTCCACCCCGTCCTCCAGCACGCACCTGTGTGTGCATGCGTGGGCCCATGTGTGTGCACATGTGTGTGTTTCTCTCTGTGTGCACATACACTTTTTGTTTGATAGTGTCCTCTTGAATATCCCAGCACAAGGAAACCAAAATCATTTTTTATGGAGCTGCTTGAATTATTTTGGACTATAAACCATAAGGACCTTTGTGACTCTCTTTCGACCTTTTGTGAATTTGTGAAACTTTATAATGAAGAGGACGTATATTTTGAATATAATCTTGTATTCCTTTTTTGTTTCTGCTTTGGGGTCACATATTGCAGTGCTCAGGGTTTACTCCTGGGTCTGGGCTCAGAGTTCACTCCCGGTGGTATTTGGGGGAACATATGGAATGCTAAGGAAAGAATGGGTGTCAGCCACCGGCAAGGCAAGGCACCGTACCTGCTGCACTATCTCTAGGGCCCCAGGGGATATGAAGTCTTAAAGAAAAAATAAAGAAACCCTCTGTCTCCACTCAAAATCAACTCTAATCATATCCCCTGGTGTATTTAAATCGATAGCAAAATCAAGCCACATAGAAAGTTTGAAATTTCAATTTGAATGGATATGTTCCCGAAGTGAGTGTGAATCCAAAGGTGAGGGAAAGACTGACTGTAATCGGGAAGAGATATCTCCTGAGTGAGTGAGAGAGGTTCTCTTGGAAGTGGGCCCCCAAATGGTGAAAAATTTAGAAACATAAAACTGAAGAATAGATTTTTTTGTATACTAAATTTATAATAATTGTTTTCAGTCTCTGGGCTAGAGTCATAGATGTCTAAATTGTTTTTAAAACCTCCTGGAATGATTTTATCTCTGGTTATGTTGAAAAGCACTTAACTGGAAGATCAGGTCTCTTACTTGCAAAGAGGGTGAAATGGGGAAGAAAAAATGGGTGAAAGGGAGAAAGTAATGGAAGGAAGATGTTCTAGATATGTAAAATATTAATATCAGAAATCTTCTGGTTCCAGTACTTGGACCTTTATGTGATGTCTTTACCTTAGATTTTTAAATACATGTTAGAGCTTGAAATACAAATGGGCTTAGAAAGATTGTGTGGTACATAAAAACAAAATCTGTAATTTGTATCTGCACACCCACATTCATGTCCTTTTATCACAAGTTTTAGTATCAATCTAAAATGACTCTCAATGGACGAATGGTCCAAGCAAATCAAATGTGGTGTGTTGTCTCTCTCTCTCTCCCTCTGTCCCTCTCTCTCTCTTTCTCTCTCTCTCCCTCTGTCCCTCTCTCTCTCTTTCTCTCTCTCTCTCTCTCTCTCTGTCCCTCTCTCTGTGTACAACAGAAATTCAGCATTAAAATAAAATTTCACATTTGTGACAACATGGGTGAGCCATGAAATTAGTTAAGTGAAATTAGCCAGACAGAAAGATAAACGCTACATGGCACCACTGATGTCTAAAACTTCCTTTAAAAGACCAAACTCATAGAAACTGAAGCAGAAAAGTGGTTGCCCGTGACTGGGAGGTGAAGGAAACAGGAAGAAGTGGGGCAGGGCAGCAACCTTACACCTATCGGCTGAGAAAGTTCCGAGTCTCTCGGGTGTAAGACGCTGACTCTGGCCGGTGATACGACTGTTTATTTGAAATCTGCTAAAGAGTAGAGCTTACTATTTTTACAACAATAAAAGATAATTGTGAGTCCCAGATGTCTTAGTTGTAAAATTACTGTCTGCAGTCATGAGGCTGCAAGTTTGATCCCAGGCTCCCGCCCATGTGTCAAGCCTGATTCCAGCAGCCCTACCCTTCTCATCCCTGGCGGTATAATCTCCGGGGCGGCCAGGGCAGGCCCCGACGGCTCTCCCCCTCTCAGGGGGTCTTGGGCTGCTCCCCGAGTTGGGGAGGCCCAGGCCATGAGGCTGACAGAGGAAGAAACGAGGGTCAAGCCGGTTGGTTGACTCGCTGCCTTTTATTCCATTCTCGCCACACACCCGTTCCAGTCTCTCTGGGCCCCCCATTCTAGCCTCCCGCTGCCCCTCATTCCCGTCTCCTCCTGTCTCTCCCGCTCATCTCTCTGCACTCCGTCTCGCTCCCTGCTCTCTCTCCCAACTCTGCTAACTCTCGTCTCTTCACACCTCGTCTCTCCACCCTAGCACTCTAGGCCAAGGCTACACCGGGTCCAGTAGCAAGTCAGCATGAGAAAGCCCTTCCTGACCGCCTGCCCATCAGGCTCCAGGGCAGAAACACCACCTACGGGTGTTCCTCTTCTCCTTAGTCCAGTAGCTTGATTAACATCTTAATATTAGTTATTTTTGTATGAACACAGTAAGAGAGACATTGAGGCTTGTAGGCAGCTCTCCTGGGAATATCCTGCCACAGACTCAGACTACAGTGCTCAGGCCAGATTAATTATTTCTAATTCTAGAAGGGACTGGAGAGATAGCACAGCGGTTAGGGCGTTGGTCTTGCACATGGCTGACCCAAGTTTGATTCCTCAGTCCTTCTCGGAGAGTCCAGCAACCTACCTAGAGTATCCCACCCGCACGGCAGAGCCTGGCAAGTTCCCCGTGGCGTATTCGATATGCCAAAAACAGTAACGACAAGTCTCACAATGAAGATGTTACTGGTGCCCGCTTGAACAAAACCCATGAACAACGGCATGACAGTGCTACAGTGCAACCCTAAGAGTTTTGCACAGGTTAGGGTTTGCACAACCCTAACAGGGTCCAAATCTAGTTATTGCTTTTTGAATCATGACAGCATCTGTCCATGACCAAGTTCTTAACCTACAGTTAAGCATTAGGCGCTTTGACCAGACCTGTCTCTATATCAGGGTAGCACATAACTCACCGCTTGCCCTGGGTCCATCCAGTCCCTCGTCGGGACCCTGCTTTTGGGGGTGCTAGGAAGTAAAGGCAGCTGAGGCTTAGGTCAAGAGAACAGATGTCCAGAAGGAAAATATCTTTGAGAGTCCATTAACTCTCAAGTTACAAAAAGATAGCATTAACTGTCTTCCTGTGTCCATACAAAAAGGACATTGCTCTGAGTTAACTATGCAAAGGACTTAAGGAGAAGAGAAAAAGAATATTTACAAGTTAACAGAGCACAAAGAAAGAAGTTGGAAATAAACACAGAGGAATGGGAGCACTGTGATGGGATTAACCCAATAAACCTAAGCTCCCTGTGGCAAGGCAGAAAGGACAAACCCATGTTATCCTACACCCGACACCACTCTGAAAATGTGATTTCCAGTGCACAGTGAGCGCCTGACTAAAGGGTATCAGCCCCTCACCCAAGCTAGCCACCCCAGACTACTCAGCACCAGAGACCAAAGGGGTGTGATCCCCAGCAATCAACACAACAAAAGAACAAAAGTGGGTGTGTGTTCTCAGGCTAAAATAGAAAAAAATAACAGAAGGGAAGGAAAGCAAAAGCAAGAAACGATTGTAAGACATTCTGTGATCAACCTTTGGTTGTCCTATCACCCCATTGTAGACCAGACGCATTCATCATTTCATGTTCCAATAAACCGAATCAGCCACCTGCAATCTAGGGAGTGTTTGCAGGTGGAGACTGGTATATGGTGAGGTTCCGGGACAGGAACTGCCCTGTCACCGAGAGTTAGCCCAGTTACAGGTGGAGACTGGTATATGGTGAGGTTCCGGGACAGGAACTGCCCTGTCACCGAGAGTTAGCCCAGCTACAGGTGGAGACTGGTATATGGTGAGGTTCCGGGACAGGAATTGCCCTGTCACCGAGAGTTAGCCCAGTTACAGGTGGAGACTGGTATATGGTGAGGTTCCGGGACAGGAACTGCCCTGTCACTGAGAGTTAGCCCAGCTACAGGAAGGGAGATGATACAGCATCACGGCCAGACACAAGTCTGAGTGCTGCATCTCATCGGCATTTAGGAGATGAATATAAATTGCCCTTGAGAGCTGAAAATGTTCCACCAGCCTGTGGCACATGCCGTTATTAAAATATGACACACATAACAGTATTTCAACCTCCAGCTGACCATTGCGGGGAATAAATACTTATGTTCCTGATCAGGATGTTATACAGCTCTTAATGCTGCCAAATATTTCATTAGAATTTTTGGCTGCTTTGCGAAATTCTGTAATCATTTTGAGCTTGCATTGACGACTAGTTCCACTTGGAAATGTTTCTGGAAAATGCATCCAGGATCCTTCAGAAGTTGGTCCCGGGTATGTGCTGTCCATTCACATACTGTGTCTTTCTCATGTGCCCTGTGGGGAATGGGTGTGAGATTCTACTGGAGAGTTGGAGGGTGGCTATTACCACCTATGAACAGGTATCATTGATGTTTACTTGAGTGTTAGGGGGAGGGAGACAAGAAAGTCAGTGACAGACCTTGGGTTGAGCCTGAGTATAGCAATGGAAGTGCTGGGACAGAAAACAAAAAACAAATTGAGAAGTTTTATGTGGGTAGAATCGTTCACTTTGGAGAACAAATACAAAACCGGCATCATGCCATATAAAAAATAGCGATAGCACAGTGGGTGGGGCGTTTGCCTTGCACACGGCCAACCCAGGTTCGATTCCTCCGCCCCTCTCGGAGAGCCTGGCAAGCTACTGAGAGTATAACCTCCCGCACGGCAGAGCCTGGCAAGTTACCCGTGGCATATTCGATATGCCAAAAGCAGTAACAACAAGTCTCACAATGGAGACATGACTGGTGCCCGTTCGAACAAATCGATGAACAACGGGATGACAGTGCTCCAGTGCAGTGCATAGATAGCCTGGTTTAGCAGCATGAAGATACATCAAGATAGTGATTGTATTGCAACTGCTTTTATTTTCAGTTAATTGTGTATGTGTGTGTCGGAGGGAGGGGTGCTACTTTTGGTAGTGCCACACTTGGTGGTGCTCATGGAATACTCCTGGCTCTATGCTCAGAAATCAATCCTGGGGGTGCTTGGGGAACTATGCCGGGTACAGGGGGTGGGAGCAGGTTGGCTGCCGTAAGGCAAGCGCTGCCCCCTGCCCTATCTCTCCAGCCCCAGAACTGCAGCTCTTCTATGAGAGTAAAGACACTAAATGGGATTATTTCCAGAAATTTGTGGGTCCTGATCTTCTCTGGATACCTAATATTTCTCAACTCACACACAGATCTAAGATTAGTTCCAATTGTAGCGTGTTAAATCTCTTAATTTTAGAACTCCGAAGCCCAGTTTTTCTTTCGCTGCTACTTTACTGCTCATACCTGTATATGAGCGTTTCTTCAACTTGACTGTACTCGTTTCGCAATAAGCACGCAGAGTCATAGGTTCTTTTTCAGAGACTAAAGTTTTAGACACAGTTCAGTTGTTCTTGAACCACGCCTATGTTTTCGTCTTGTTTTGTGTTTGATTTGGGACTGTACTCAGGCTCACTCCTGGCTCTGTGCTCAGAGGTCAGTCGTGCCAGCGTGAGGGAGGACACTTGCAGTGCTGAGGATTGAGCTGGACTGACCATGTGCAAGTCCAGGGCTTGACGTTCTGATCATTGCTCAGCGCAAGTCTGCCTATTTAATGAGCTCCCAAGTTACTCTGTAAGGAAACCGCCAATGGTACGTCTTACACATGCCTCTTCATTTTGTCCTCTTATTTTTTCAAGTTCCTCTTCTAATTGAACCTTCAACTTTGGATTCTTCTCATCATTAACAAATTTTATTTTTATAAAATAAATAACACTGTAGCACAGTTTTCCCATTGTTCATCGATTTGCTCTAGCGGGCACCAGTAACGTCTCCATTGTGAGACTTGTTGTTACTGTTTTTGGCATATCCAATATGCCATGGGTAGCCTGACAGGCTCTGACATATGAAATAAATAGATGATTAGATAATTGCATCCTAAATTTTTTGTTCTTTGCAACTAGTTTTGAAGTTCATTTAATAAACTTCCATAGAAAATGTCCCACATACCTGATGGTTTAATGTAATATAAATGTGGGGAGGGTTTTGTTTTGGTTTTGTTTCTTATTTGGAACACACCTAGTGATGCTCAAGGCTTTCTCTTGACTCTTCGATCAAGGGTTACTCCTGGTGGTGCTCCGGGGACCATCTGGAGTACTGGAGATCAAACTTTGGTTGGCCACATGCACGAAAAGTGCCAGTTTTTCTTGCTTCTGGTGCCCCAGTGACCTCAAACGTTGCAGCAGAAACTTCCAGCTTCTGCCTTCACCTTTCCCTGGTACCTGCCCGTCAGGTTCTTGTGGCTTTGGGTTTTATGTTGTGTTCCTCTCCCTGTGTATCCCTTTCATTGTTCCCGGTCACCAATCAATTTTTGACCAGGGCTTCCTCTCAGTATACAAAACTCTTCTTTCCAAGTGACCTCACATTAAGAGATACCGAGGTCAAGACTCCAACAGTTGGAAAGGACACAGTTCACTCCATGATCAAACTTTGTTACAGCGTCGAATCAGAACAACAGCCATGTTAACCTCCCGTGACTCGGCCTACCTACGTAACCAGGTTGGTTTGGGACAGGGACAGAGAGAGGGCTGTGTGGGGACCCCGAGACAGAGGGGAGGGATGCTCACGCCTGTGTGGGCGTGTGAAGCAACTCTGTCTGACTGAAATGTTGTTATTACCAATATCTTCACTCACGGCTCTCCCCCCAAATATTAAACGAATTTCAAGATGGCCCATGGTTGGATCCTCTTGAGTGTGAGAAACTGGTTAGGTGTGAGCGCGTGATTCGGAAGATGGCTCTAGGACTAAGAAACCAAAAGCAAGCCCTTGAATCATATAGTTTCTTTCACTCGGTGTCGGTGTCGATTCTTTTTAATGTTGATGAGAGAAAAAGGAAAAGAAACATCAAACAATATTGAATGAAGTGAAAAATGAAACAAAGCTGTGTTCAACAGCAAACCAATGTGTAAGCTAATAGAGTTTAATTCCTCCCCCGTCCCTCTCCTTCTATGCTCATGTAAAATTCTGGAGTAAATAAATAGTTATTGTCACCCCTTCTTTGTTATCCCTTACAGGGTGGGTCTGGCCCCGCTAGGCCACATAACCTGCTAGATGGAGCCATGACTGGACTCCTCCTCGTGGCCAGACGCAGTCTCTGGCTCTCACTGGCTCGCCCTCTTGATTGAGCCTCTCTTCAGAAACTCATTTCACTTGAATCTAAGTCCATCTGGATTCACATACTTTCACTTTCACCTGGTGGATCAATAAAGGAATGGAAGAAGTTACAGGGAAAACAAATTTCCGATGAAATTCTGCCATACGTGCAGGTAATTTTACTTAATACCACCTGACAAGGCCCCCAGGCTGCACAAAAACATCGACACAAAAATAGTTTCTGAAAGAATTTCTGAAAGAAAATTCTATCAGATACTATTTTTGAAAATAGTTTCAAAAATATTTCGAAGCTTTTCCCTGAGAGAATTTGCTGTTCTTTTATTTTGTTTTCTCAGTGCCCCGATCATCACTTTGCCTGTAAGGTTTACACACAGCAGTGGCATCACGAAACAGGACTCAGTTACTGCACATAAGCCCGTGCATCGTGTCACACTCCCCATACAACACAATAGAAGACTGAGTCATAGTACAGAGGCCTTGTACTATGATATCTAATGATAGCTCTCGCCTTGTTTCTTTTCACATCTCAAAGTGCTTTTTTCTGTTCGTTCAAGAATTCCTGTACTCGCTGGATGATTTATTGCTGAATGATGATACAATATTATTAATGGCATAAATGAACACATGTTGATTATCTCACAGATTTTGTGGGACAAGTGTGACTTAGTTGTATCTCCTCCATAGGGAGTCACAGGCTATGATCGAGGTGTTATGTCATCTGAGTAAAGATCTACTTGGAAAGTCGCTGGATTATCCAGCCCATGCGTGTTGGTGCTTGAGGCCATTCTCAGCTCCTGGAGTTCACAGTAATCCCTCGGCCTATGCCATCCTCCACAGAACCATTCGCCTCCTGAGGTGTTTAGCTCCTGCACGATAAGTGCTGAAATTTGAATCAATCACATATAGTCATATATAGAACTGTAGCACTGTCCTCGCATTGTTCATTGATTTGCTCGAGCGGGCACCAGTAACGTCTCTATGGTGAGACTTGTTGTTACTGTTTTTGGCATGTCAAATACGCCATGGGGAGCTTGCCAGGCTCTGCCGTGCGGGCAGGATACTCTCAGTAGCTTGCCGGGCTCTCTGAGAGGGACAGAGGAATCAAACCGGGGTCAGCCGCATGCAAAGTAAACTCCCTACCCGCTGTGCTATCATTCCAGCCCCATAGTATATACACACAATTATTGTTTTCCAGCCAGATATGATTGTTTTGTCCATTGTCCATAAGCAAGCGTAAGAGCCTTCTCACACACGGGAAGAGGGGTGGCTGACATCAGCCAGGAGCAACCGGCAACGGCAGCCGAGCGGCTCCCTGTGTCTCTGCTCTTCCTGCTCTCATTCTTTCCACTCGAGGTTGCTCAGTCTTCGGCCTCTCGACCTAGACTTATAGACTCTTAGGCTCGGACGTGTAGACTAAGCCTTAGGCTCACTGACTGACAGTCTTAGACTTGCAGACTCATAGGGCCTGTGCTAACTCACTCTGAGTGTTCCCACCCTGAGTCTGTAAGACTTCTAGAACCTTCGACTTAGAGACTGGGTGTTACAGATTTAAAAGCCCCGCTCTGTCTCTGGACTCTAAGTTCTCCCCCGCTAAGGCTGCTCCCTCGAAGGATACTCTCGTCTGCACAATCGGCATCCCAGCCCAGATCCCTGCCCAATGGCTTCCATCCATAGATTTTGCCAGTTTGGGGACTGTACAGCCTACGGCAAGAACACACGAACCACAAAACAGACCGAGATCTCATCATCTGGGATGGACTCATATATCAGCTGTTTCAGGGCCATACCCGGCCATGCTCTGGCTTTACTTGTGACAGTGCTCGGGGGCCATGTGTGGTATCAGGGAGGGGGCGGCTGGCAAAGCAATGACGTAAACCCTTATATGATTTCTCTGACCCCAGACATCAATGTCTTAAAAAAACCTTTCTAAGAGAGAGACAGACATAGAAAGATTGCACTCATATGTGGAATATAGAATAATAGACTAGGAGTCTAACACCCAAGAATAGTAGAAATAAGTACTAGGAGGTTGACTTCATGGCCTGGAGGCTGGTCTCTCATTCTGGGCAACTCAGAGAAGGGAACACCAAGTAAAATGTGGTCGGAGGTCATGCGGGGGAGGGGAAACGCGTGCCGAATGTAGACTAGAGACTGAACACAATGGCCACTCAACACCTTTATTGCAAACCACAACAGCTAATCAGAGAGAGAGAACAGAAGGGAATACCCTGCCATAGTGGCAGTGTGGGGTGGGGCGGGGGGAGATGGGACTGGGGAGGGTGGGCGGGATGCTGGGTTTACTGGTGGTGGAGAATGGGCACTGGTGAAGGGAAAGGTTCTCGAACTTTGTATGGGGGAAACATGAGCACAAAAATGTATAAATCTGTAACTGTACCCTCACGGTGATTCACTAATTAAAAATAATAAATAAATAAATAAATAAAAACCCTTTCTAAATACTTCTATTTTTCAGTTCCGGTTAACACCCAATAATCTATAGAACTGCTTTGCTTTACTGTTTCATAATATGCTGTTTCATAATATATACGATCTGAGAAGACAATTTGAATTGCCTTATTTTTCTTTATTTTTTAGAAAGTGAATTCATCAAACTTGTTCATGCTTCTTGCTATATAGGAAGTTCAGCAGTTTACTTATTGAATGACTAAATTCTGTGAATCACTTAACATCTGTCAGCATTAGGAAAGTTTATATACTTGATTTCATCAATCCTCACAAAACTCTTAGGAGTCTATATTAAATTTATTTTATCAATTACATAATTGTGATAAAGTGGTTCACCAAAGGTCACATATAAAGTAGAGCTAAGAATGAAACTAGTTTCAAAAAGAGTGAAACTAGTTCTGCATAATTCTAAAGTTCATGATTTTAACCAATGTGCTGTACATATGCTTTCAAGTAATACATTTTTTTCTCAAATTGTTATGCCTCTACAATATTCTTTGGAAAAAATTTTTCCTTTGGTGATTTATGAATCTACTGAACTAAGACTAGAAGTTAGGTATCTACCACCACAAGATTATAGTTGTCTATTAATTTTGTAAACAACCTTACACATTCCATCTTCTGGCTCTTAGAGTCATCCTGAATGTGGTTATCATCGAGCAATGCAGGCCGTTCACCTTCAGTTTTGTAGGTACAGAGCTGATGTGTACATTTGACACTCTCTCCACTTGGAGTTTTGATCCATAACTTTTATCTACAAATCTTTTGCATTTTATAATCATGAATTCTCCAAACATCCCAGGAGGTAAATGAATATTTATTACCTTCATTTTATAGATGCATAAAGTTAGAGGTAGACTAATTAAATAAATTCTTCAAGGGCAGACAATAAGTTGGTGAAAGACCAAGGTTAACATTGATCAGTCCAGATTCTTGCTTCTAAACTTAATTCCTTCTAAAAGGAATGGATGGTAATTTAACTTGGTTTTACTACATGTGATTGAACATGTTTATTTAAAATTTTCACAATATATTCTCCATTAGGCCTTGGACATTGCCCAGAAGAATTCATAGTGAATTGATATTCAGCCCTTAGATCTGTATCCAGTTTGGGTCTGTTGGCTTCTGTGGGATATGTGAAAATGAAGCTGAAGAAAGAATTTAGCCCATAGTAATTTTATCTTCCTATAGAGATTCCGGTAATTATGTTTGGAAATTTTTTTCATTATATAATTTAAAGGTTTTTATTTTGTAATGTAGCTCTAATTTAGCATAAAGAAGTAAGCAGCTAATTAAGCTGAGATTATTTTCTACTCAGCTCATATCTAGAACATAATCAAAGTTATTACAAGATTGTTTAGTTATAATTCTATTTGTGAATATGAACCCAAACCAAAATGCATGACAAAATTAAGAAAGACTATATTACTTCAATATGTTTCTATTCAAAGACTAAAATTGAAACTGTGTTTTCTAATGCACCGTTGGTGGGTTTTGGCTTCTCCCACTGCAGGTATCTGACAAATTTTCTGGATACTATGATTTCTCTAGTATTGTATGATATTGTATTCCTATCCAAGTTGCTCTTTTAATGGTCATGTGTGAGGACCATACTTCCGTTTATTTCTTATTTCTGAAGACCGTTCACTTATTTTAAGTACTGAAGCATCTTGTTTTGAAATAGAAAGTAAAATAGGTGAAATCAAACAACTGAGAATGTAAATATTTTTAATACCAGTTGAATAGACTGGAGCGATAGCATAGCGGCAGGGCGTTTGCCTTGCACACGTCTGACTCAGGTTCGATTCCTCCATCCCTCTTGGAGAGCCCCAGCAAGCTACCAAGAGTACCCCACCCACACGGCAGAGCCTGGCAAGCCCCACGTGGCATATTCAACATGCCAAAGACAATAACAACAAGTCTCGCAACAGGGATGTTACTGGTGCCCGCTCGAGCAAAGCGATGAACAACGGGACGGCAGTGCTACAGTGCAGTGCTACCAGTTGAATATCACGAGGGAAAAGTTATATGACTCATAGGTGAAACTAAAATGTCATTTATTCATAAAGTTTTCTTATTGATCTGCTGATTTCTTACCACGAAATTTCACACCCATCTTCCTTCTACCCCTCATCCCAAGCCGCTGGTAAACTATATGTTCTCCAGTCTGAAATATTTTTCTTCTTAAAATGACATACAAATGAAATCACACATTATCTAATTATTTTTGGTATTGACTTTCCGTTCAGAATAATCCTATGAATGTCAACTCCAAAAGGAGTCATCAATAATTTCCTTCTTTCTATTAGAGCAGTGGGGCTTGTGTCTTATCAGAAATTGCCAAACATTTCCAGAGTGGCTTTTTCCCCCATTCCATCCACTAAGATAAAAATGATTTTACTAACTGTATCACCAACAGACCAGTATTTTTTTATGTTTCTTTTACTTGTTAAGACCTTAAGTTTAATGGCTGAAATCCATCTACGAAGATGAGTGGACACAGGAGAGAGAGACAGAGATCATAGGAAGATGGAGGCAGAAATTAAGGCCACTCTCTTGGAAGCCGAGGGATGCCTGGAGTCTCCAGAGAGAAGGAAGGACCCTTCCGTAGAGGATTCGGGGAGAGCCAGTCAAGTTTCTCCCTGACCCCATGCTTCTAGAACGTCAAGAACTCTTGGTACTCTAAACCACCAATTTGTGGTTCGTTTATTTTGTAGTAGCCCCTCAGCCTTGTGTGTGAATCTGATGATTCAGTTCTGGGGCTCAAAGATGAGGTGCTGCTTCGACCCAGAGGTGCCGAGGCCAGTGGGTGATGCTGGGAGAATAGGGGACAGACTGAGTGGTGCCAGGACTGAATTCATGGTCTCTTGCTTGCCTATATTTGATCCACCCAGCTGATCTGCCTTCCCAGATCTTGTACAAATTAAAAAAAAAGGCTTATTGATTGAGATTTTTATGCTACCCGTGGCGCATTTGATATGCCAAAAACAGTCACAACAAGTCTCGAAATGGAGACGTTACTGGTGCCTGCTCGAGCAAGTTGATGAACAACAGGACGACAGTGCTACAGTGCTACAGTACTGTTAATAGACTGGAGTGATAGCACAGTGGGTAGGACATTTGCCTTACATGTGGCTGACCCAGGTTTGATTCCTCCACCCCTCTCAGAGAGCCCGGCAAGCTACTGAGAGTATCTCGCCCACACAGCAGAGCCTGGCAAGCTCCCCGTGGCATATTCGATCTGCCAAAACCAGTAACAACAAGTCTCACAATGGAGACATTACTGGTGCCCGCCATTAATGATAACGTTTCGGGCCTGCAGAGTGCCAACACCACAAGCTCCACCAACGTCAAGTCCCCTTCACCCACACCTCCCTTTGGTTCCTCACCCGCTTGACAGACACAGTTCCTTAGAGCAACTTCGGATCTCATGCTGTGCCTATCCCCGCCCCCTCCCCCATCCCACTCTGTTTAAGCACCAGGTTTGCACAGTTGTCCATGATGCGTCTGTTCCAGGCTCTCAATATTCCAGCCCCACCCCACCACCCCCTCACCTTCCCTCCGCCACTGGCTCCTTTTCCCCACCACCCTCAGCTCCAAAATAATTTTATATTACTTGTTACCTCTAAATGGCTCCTGGGATGACCAAAAAATACTTCTGTAGAAGAACATTTGTGAAGATGGTTTTCTTTCCCCATGGAGACGTCCAGTCCTGGTCTCCGGGTTTACTACGCCGCTGTCTCTCCTTGAGCCTTCTGTGCTCATGTTTTGCTGATTGCTGCGCTGGTACATTCCCTCCTACAGAAATATGTCCTTGGTTCACACATTAACCTACTCTGCAACAGTAAGTTTAAATGTTAGAAATCAAGATTGCCTGGATTTTTCGGGGCTGGAGCAATAGCACAGCGGGTAGGGCGTTTGCCTTGCACGTGGTGGCTGACCTGGGTTCGAATCCCAGCATCCCATATGATCCCCCAAGCACCGCCAGGAGTAATTCCTGAGTGCATGATCCAGGAGTAACCCCTGAGCATCGCTGAATATGACCCAAAAAACAAACAAACAAAAAAATTGCCTGGATTTCTGACATTGCTGAGAGCTTCTCTGATATCGAATCCTATAGTTCCACTAAATTATTGGGTTAATGACATGTATCGGGCTGTTCAATCAATGTTTCCTTCCTCCTCTCTTGTGTGTGGGGAAACAGATGAAATGAAATCCATCGTCTTCATCACCAAGCACACATGGTCTGACGAGGCCTCTCCATAAATGATTACAAAATAAGAAATTTGACAGGGCCAAGAGATAGTACTGTGGTTAGGGCACTTGTCTTGCGCATGCACCTGGTTTGATCCCTAGCACCATAGACAGTCCCCAGATCACCCGGAGTGGTCCTGAGCACAGAATAGGAGTAATCCCTGGGCAGAGTTGTATGTGTGCCCCACCAAGGAAATACATTAAAATGTTGTTAATTCAAATGTGTGAGAACGGATATTTATATTTTTACCTTCAAAACTTCATTTTAGTTCCCAATCCTTTCACAATTTACTTCCATCTTTTTCCTGGCAAGGTTTTTACAAAAACTACTATTAATAAATCTTTATGAATTAATTTTCACTGAGTTACTCCATCCATTCCACTCTGGCTATTTCTAAATTTCAGACTTAATTTTCATGGTATTCATGAATATTCAGAATGTATTATTCTGAACTATTCAGAGAGTAAACACTTTCTATTTACTAGGTACAGGTTTTTTTTTCTTTTTTGGCCAGTTTTCCTTGACAAAAGCGGTATTCCTATCTTCTTGAGTCTAAAACAAAATAATTTAACTAATTTTGTGAGAGAAGTTGTTATTAGTTTGCTTTAGTGACAATAAATTTAATATAAAGAGCAGGAAAAAGGCAATATTACCCACTTCGTGCTGGATGTCATGGTTCCCTTGCTGATTCAGGGGCCAAATGAGGCAAACTGGCCCCTCTGGGGTGTTTAATTATGCGCATGCGCCCTGCCTTCCTTCTTTTTTTGCATCTGTTGCTTACTAGCAGAGAGTATAATCAATAATGATGAATAATAATGTTATGTAACTCATTTAGAAGAGGCACATTATATGGACTTTAGAAGTGAATTACATGAAAATCTCCCTGAAATACCACAGGAGTATTTGATGAATGGGTCCCTCACGGCACAATACCGATCAGATCTGCTGTAGGCAGCCGTAATGGTTTTGCCATGAGTAAATAAGTTAATCTCTGTCATCACACACTGCTATTTATTTAAGCTGTCTTTCCAGATTTGGACAACTCTGAGCAAATTTGGTTTCTTCTTCCATACAGCTTTTAAAAAAGGGGGAATATGTACATTTTCAAACTGTTGATGGCTTTCAATATTGGAAACTGCTGCCAATTTTAATTGAAAATTTTATCAAAGGACTATCTACACTCTTTATCAAGTAAAAAATATAATCTCTTCTAAGGAAATAGGGGAAAAAAGGTGCGTATTTAAAGTTGGTTGAAAGGCCAGGATGTTAACTCAGGGGCTTCAGAGGGTGTTTTGCATTCAAAAGAACCTGAACTGCCTCTAGCATAGCCAGATCCCCCAGCGCCTGCTTGAATGTGGCTCAAAAACCCTAAACAAATAAACAAAACCCCAAATCTATTAGAGAAAATTCACTTTGAAAAATCAATGCTTCCTTAAAGATACTGTTATATCCTTGGTAGGATTTCTAACTTAAAAATTACATTAAAAAAACTAAAAATAACATAACCTTAATTCTCTAGAGCAAGATCACTTGTAAAGTTATATGTAATTATTTCTTGAAGATGTATGGCCTTTCGATAACATTCTTTATTTTTAAGTCACTTGACTAAACTTTAAGTCCCACTACTTAAAAGGATATACCTCACAATTTCATGAGAGCAAATGCTAAGGAATCTGCATTTTGCATGTGTAATCAAACATTCCCCAATTTGTTATGAGATAAAAATAATGTAAAAATCTTGTATTTTCTTTGTTTCTGTTTGTTCTTTTTTTTTTCTTGGAAACTAAAATCACGTGTACATAAGGCTCACTATCTTTGAATCTTAGACTCTTGATCTTGTGGAAAGCTCAAATCACTTTGGATCACAAGTAACCCCAGTGCTGTGTTTCTTGACATATTTCCCAGAGTGAAATAGAATACTTCGCAGTTAATGTCTTGAAGAAATAAGCTCAGGTGAAGTACCTGTCCGTAAGGAACTCTCCCAAGACCAGAGAGATAGCCCAGACCTTGCAAGAGCCAGGTCTCTAGTTTGACCCAAGCCTACATGCCCTGAACGGACCCCCCTCCACCCCCCGCCACCCAGGGCCTGAAAATCCACATCCCCTGGTCCTGGCACATCCCTGTCCACTCTGGACATAGTGTCATTCAGAGTAGCACATGGGCCCTCTGAGCATTCTTGGGAACACCACCAAATTCACCGCAACAGGAAATAGCTAAGTTTCAAAATTATATCTACATGAATAGCACTATAGAACTGTCTGTTGACCCATTGTTCATCTATTTGCTCGAGCGGGCACCAGTAACGTCTCCATGGTGAGACTTGTTGTTACTGTTTTTGGCATATCGAATACACCACGGGGAGCTTGCCAGGCTCTGTCATGGGGATGGGATCCTCTGGGTAGCTTGCCGGGCTCTCCAAGACTGATGGAGGAATCAAACCCAGGTCGGTTGAGGGCAAGGAAAACAACCTACCGGCTGTGCTATCGCTCCAGCCCTATCTAAATGAATAAGAAGGAAAATTATCAGCGCTTGCATTTAACTTTATATAGCCACTTCAAAGTTTATTACTACATTTTGAAGTAAATTTGTAGCTTTCACTTCGCCTCTGTCCCTTCTTTTCTGTTTTCTTCACTTTTTTTATTTTTTGCTTTTTTTGGGTCACACCTGGCGTTGCACAGGGGTTCCTCCTGGCTCTGCACTCAGGAATTACTCCTGCCGGTGCTCAGGGGACCATATGGGATGCTGGGAATTGAACCCGGGTCAGCCGCATGCAAGGCAAACACCCTACCCGCTGTGCTATCTCTCCAGCAAATTCTTCACTTCTTTCTTTTCCACCATAGCCTTTTCCAGGTGACAATTATGAGAAAAGCTACAGCAGACTCTGGAAAAAAAGGGAGGGAAACTATTTTCCCTAAGAAAAATAGGAAAAGCTGCTCCTGTACATTCTCCTCCTCTCCTTATCCTCTCATCTTCTGCTTCCCCTCCGCTTTCTTTTCTCCTTCCTTCTCCTTCTCCCTCTCCCTCCTCCTCCTCCTCCCTCTTTGTTTGGGGACCTCACCCTGAGGTGCTCAGGACTGTTGCTGGCTCTCTGCTCAGCTGCTACCCCTGGCAGGACCCAGACGACCATATGGCAGTCCAGAAATCAAACCCGGGCCAGTCCTGTGTGGGGGGAGAGGCTTAACTGTGCCACCTCTCCTGACCCTCTACTCATTATTCTTATACAGACAATGTTAGACTTAAAATAATTCACCAATCTAGGGCTAACGGTGTAAATCATAAACATTTAAAACTGACCTTTAGGCAAGAAATAATTCTAACTTACACTGATAGAGTAGACTTTTACAGTTTAATTGTTTAAGCTTTATCTCTATCTGTATCTATATGACTTGGTAAATAAACCACAGAAGAAGCTTAACCTGAGACATCCCAAATGGTGCAGGCAATATATCAAAAGCAGATTTCAAAGTTCCCTGGGTTTTTACTCACAAGTGTTCAAATGATTCCTTGGTCTCAGTTAATAGGTTTTCACACACACACACACACACACACACACACACACACGCATGCACCAACATACACATAAAGAGAGAAATAAGATATTTCCAGGTAATGCATATTTTCAAAGGTTAATGTTTTACACATCTCATAATTGTGAGTATTCTTAAATTTTCTAACTCCCCCCCCCAACCCCTAAGCACACCACGTACCTCCCCTTTGGTAAATTCCCTACTGAACACTAGTTCTCAGTTTTTCTTGCCTTTGGTTATTTCCCTACCATGTTTTTAAAAAATATATATATATTGATACTTTGATTTACAAATTTGTCTATAATAGAGTTGTGTCGGGCATATGATGTTCCAAGACTTCTCCCTCCACCCGTGTCCCCAAGTTCCTTGCCACCCTTGGCAGGCATAGAGCGTATTTATTTCATGTACTTGTTCCGACAAAACTTAAAGAAATGGCAAATGGAATTATCAGAAAATCAATAAACAAAAGTCAATTTGTAGTGATTGACTGCTGTATGATTTTAACCAATGTAAGTAAATCCAAATCGTGTCATGCAATATACTATGCAGCCTATTCTCATTTACATAACTAATTTTCAACTCTGGCATCTAAAATACATTAAATTACATTTTATTTCATACTTGGATCTGATTGCAGTAACCATCATATCTTCTCTGTCATAAATGGAGCTTCTTTTTTTGCCTCCTTGGCAATTCATATAACAAATTTATTTCATACTACTTAGTCCAAAAAAATAAACTTAAAAGAGTGGCAAATAGAATTTTCAGAAATAATTGTGAATATTCTTAAATGCATATAGGGTAAATTAAATATAGTTATTTATGTTTGGATTATAAGCAAAATATTCATTGCTTCTGCAGAAATTACTATGAATATTGAAATTGAAAGTTACAAAGTTTTGTAGAAATTTGATTATTTATATTGAATTCAATAGTAACAAAAGATTACTTTGTCATATTTGTAAAATGGATTTGCATTGTTTTCTAATACATAATGATTTATGCTGAACTGAGACATTTTAAAAAATAATTTTAAAAATTGTTAACTTCCCTCCACCTGTGTGACCTGGTTCCTTCACACATTCCCCCATCCTGTCTTCTTAAAAGCACTTTTTCCCCTCCTTTAGTTTGATATTTTTACTTTCAAGTACTCTATGGAATCAGCTCCCAAATAATTCTTCATATATTTTGAGAAGTACTGATTTTTGAATTGTAAATAAAAATGCAAATGAGGAATTAAAGGAAGTTTTCTCATTTGTTGCTCCAACTCTAAATATAATCCGTGAATATTAAAGTTTGTTATTGTTAACCCCTTTCAAAATTTACACAGAAGAGTTTTATTATTTCTTAAATATTATTGGTGGGTTAAGAAAATCAACCCTAGAAAGAAAGCATCTGATTTACTTAATTTCTGTTACCCAAAATACAATTAGAATATATAGATTAGGAGAGTTCTACTTCTTATTTCTATTGACATTGGAGATAATCTGAAAGCATATAAGAATGCTCATATTGAAAAAGGACAGTTGCACTTTTATTAATCTGCAATATTTCACAAAGTATTTGAATCATAATTAACATATACTTTTGGTTGAACAAAAATATATAAGATGAAATGGCTCTGTAAAATGTCTTTGTGTTGACAGATACATTGGAAGATCTTTTAGCCACAAGTTAACGCACACAATTATTTTTCAGAACATGTTTGTTTATTTTTTTTGAATTTGTGTTTCCTGAAATGGCCAACATGGGCATTTAAAATACAGAAGGAATAATACCGTTTAAAAACTTCATTTATGTCCTTAATCCACTGACATGGAAACCACACTTAAGGTCACACTTTGTAAATTCTTTTTTTTTAAAATTTTATTTTATTGAATCACCATGTGGAAAATTACAATGCTTTTAGGCTTAAGTCTTAGTCATACAATGCTGAAACAACCATCCCTTCACCAGTGCCCATATCCCACCACCGAAGACAAAAAAAAAAAAAAACACCACAGTACACCTCCCATCCCGCCCACCCCCACACCCCTCCGCCTTGTAACTGATAAATTTCACTTTACTTTCCATTTACTTTGGTTACATTCAATATTTCAACACAAATCTCACCATCATTATTAGGAGCACCCCACTAGACTCAGACCTGTTGTGAAGAGAAATGAGGTTGCGCGGCTGCTATTGCGGCCGCGCGGTTTTGTATTTCTGTACTTTAACAACTAAGTCCAGGGAGATTTCTTCTGGATATTCGATCATTGCAAGCTTGTAAACCCCATCTGTGGTCGTCATAATATGGCGTCCCCACGCCCTTCATCCCCGGGAAGGGACAGGCGAGAGAGAAATACCTTTCCCCTCCTGGGCGGGCATGGGGTCGCGGCTTAGTTCTCTGGCTGGAGACAATCTGCAAGGAGCTGCCCATGTTGAAGTTGGTTCAACTGGGTCTGGATTCACACTCGTGCAGCTGCGGAGGAGCCGCACGCGCGTGTGACCCCCGGGGTCACATCTCGGCAGTGGTCACTTTGTAAATTCTGAGGTTGGGGGGATCCCATTAATGATTTGAATGTGTGACATCGTCCTTTTTCCGTGTCACTAATGCATTTTTCAGCGCTGACTGTGGTACTTGCAGATGAGGTTGTGCTGAGGCTTCACAATCCACGTCAGGTGAAGGCACACGTGCTCTGCTCCTGCACAGCCACTGTCTCTGGGCCACTGCAACTGAGCCAGTGACAGGCTGTTTGTCGCAATGGAGTCCCTGTGACCCGTGTCCCCTGCAGTAACTGGCACCGACTGGCAGACATGGGAAGGTCCAGAGAATCACCCACTGTTCTGAGCTGCAGGGACCACTCTCTCCACCCTGCTGCACACTGCTGGCTGCACGGGACCCCAGGCCTCCTGCCCTTTCTATCCCTGGAAGTTTATTGGTGTGTGTGTGTGTGTGTGTGTGTGTGTGTGTGAATGTGTGTGCGTGTGTCTGTGTGTGTGTGCTGGTTTCGATTGTTTGACTCTTTATTTCTTTTAAAATTATTTTTGTATTAGAGTCACAGTGCACAGTGGCGGGTGGTTTGTGTGTGTGTGTGTGCGCGTGTGTCTGTGTGTGTGTGCTGGTTTTGATTGTTTGACTCTTTATTTCTTTAAAAATTACTTTGGTATTAGAGTCACAGTCCACAGTGGCGGGTGCAGGCAGAGGCTGGTATTCAGTGCCGGGGTCTCCCACAGCCTATGCTTGGCTTCTAACAGTTGGACTTCACTCGGTGTCCAAAGGCATTTTCGTTGTGAATTTATACATTTTATCCTTTCTGTTACCTTGAATGGTCTTGTTGCGCTAGTCTTCCTTCCTTCCTTCCTTCCTACCTTCCTTCCTTCCTTCCTTCCTTCCTTCCTTCCTTCCTTCCTTCCTTCCTTCCTTCCTTCCTTCCTTCCTTCCTTCTTTTTTTCTTTCTTTCTTTCTTTCTTTCTGTTTTTTTTTCTTTCAAACCTCTCCTTTCTTTCTTTCTTCCTCACAGATAAGACAGGAGATGAAATTATTACACAAGCAAGTGTTTTATTAGAGCATCATTTGCTAAGTGGGATATAAGTGTGACTTTCAATTAGCTTGCTTACTTGGCTGTGCTGTACGGTCATCATGAATTTTGTCATTCCTCACTTCTCCTTTTCTTTTTTGGAGTCAACCCTCATCCTGTCCCTCCCACCATGAAGTTTGCAATGTTTTCTCTACTGAAAATGCAGGAAGTGGAATGTTTGACCATAGTGAATAAAAGCTTTAAAGAGGTTGAAATCGAAAATAATTTAAAAGTAATGTTTAAAAACTTACCTTTGCAATTTTTCTGAGTTTCAATGGATATGTCAACATTTTGTGAACTATTACTCTCTTTGTAATATTTATTGGCATGTTGTTCAGCATTTTACTAAACTGACTTTGAAATAATTATTAGAAAGATACTTCCCATCATGAGATAGACAAAGTCCTTAGAAATTATTTTTTTCTCTGTGATAAGGAAACTAAGTCTTTCGTGGTATTTACACAGAATAGCAATTTGAATCACCTTGATTATTCTTCAATGAAATTTCACTATTACTATTTTAGCACTTATTCTATAAGTACTTCCTGAGTTAATAGCTTAGTGTAAACTTTAAAAAGCTATTAAGCACATTTATGCAATCTTGTCTTAGGGAAAAGTCCTGATTTTGCACACCATTAGCTAGGTGTTATTAATAAAATGAATGACTTATTAGGCAATAAAGAGTATAACTAGAAGCATTCACTTTGCCAAAAAAATCCAGATTGGCATGTGCCTGTGAGCAAATTTTAGATTTTAATTAAACTTAAAATTTTGTATTGTTATTACTTGAGGGGGGGAGGAATTTTTACTGGAGTATTATTTTCTTTTAGCATTAAGAAAAACAATTTTTATTTTTAATGCCAGTAGGAATCACTCTTATAGAACTGCAGAGATTAGGATTACTGGATAGAAGGGGAAGTGCACAAATAATTTTGGTTTCAGGTAAATAACAAATACCTTTCAGTATAAATATGTACATCTTATCACAGTGACATATTTTTATTAAAGTTATGTGAGATTTTAATTTAAATATTTGTGCTCCAATTTTTGGCAAATATATAGCCCTAAACCAGATCCCCCAAAAGAAAATCACAAAAGTGATGACTAATGAGCTAGTTTAATGACTTAGTTAATTTTTTACTTTCTTCATTAAAAGAATAGTAGTGATCTCTAGGTAATAACAATAGGTCATGCATATTTTGGACATGCACATTTAAATATCTTTTTGCACTAGTTATTAGTAGTGTGTTAAATATAATTTATTTTTAAATACTATACTTAAACCTAATATGGAAATCTTTTATAGATATGTGTTTATTTAAATATACTCATATATATAAATACACACACACTTGCATGGCAGAGACACACTTGCATGGCAGAGCCTGGTATTGTATTCAATGTGCCAAAAACAGTAACAATAGCAGGTCTCATTGCCCTCACCCTGGAAGATCCTCCAATCATTGGGAAAGACGAGTAAGGAGAGGCTGCTAAAATCTCAGGGCTGGGATGAATGGAGACATTACTGGCACCCGCTCGAGTAAACTGATGAACAATGGGATAACAGTGATACAGTAATATATACATTTATCTATCTACACACAAATGAGAGAGAGAGTTAGAGTTTAAGATGCTTAGTCTACTTATTCTGATCATAACCCACCTCTTTACCTTGAAGTTGGGATGCGCTTGTGTGGTGGTGTTAATAACACCTATCCTTTTTTCTTTTTCCCCCACTCCAATCACAACACACTCATTTTGCCAGTGCTGGTGAATTGCTGGAAAACCACACTCATTTAGTCACTGGTGGATCAGGATGCGCCTGACATTTTAATGGAGGCATTTTACCTGGTAAATAACTTATTATACGGTATTTAAAAATATAAAACTATGTAAAAATTCTGAAATTCCTTGTTTTGGAAATTTTATACCAACATCAGACAGTGCTCCGAGAGACTTAACCATTATGAAGGTAAATCTCAGGGCAGGATAATGTGAGCTAGAGACAATTTTCCACAGGTGAACTGAGTTTAAATTATATTGAGTCCTAGCTGGAGTCACATATATATTTGTGCAAAGCACAAATAATTCAAATTTGTGAAGAAGCATAACCAATTGCATTGTTACACATGACTTGAATGGCTTCTGTGTAACTCTGCTAAATAGATTCTGATCACTGTGATTTTATTCTTTGTCGTCAGCACATAAAGAAACAAAAATGAAAGGTGAGTAAAGTAAATTACTATATGTACAAAAATAGATGTAGAACACTTGATTTAATAACCACTACAATTATGAAAAACTATTTTAATAACCAACTAAAAATATTCTACTCTATATGTTATATTTATAAATTAATATTTTATTTTTGATTAAGTAAGCATTTTATAGATTTATAAGTATGGGACGCTTTTATTCTCCATGAATCAGAAAAAAAAGAATACTGTCCTTAAGCATAGGAATTTTAAGTTGGTCACAGAATGAAGTTGGTAATATGCAGTTGTAAATAATATACACACAAGTTCTATTGGAAATGATTAAATTTAATGAAAGAAAATATTACCAGACCAGCACACATTGCTATTGGTACAAAGATGACATGCCTTAATAGCATTATGACAGGCATTGTTTGCTACCAACATAAAAAATGAGTCGTTTTATTATCTGCACATGATTATATGTAATACTTACCAGGCATGTCAATAAACCAAAATCAGAACAAAAGAGAGCATGAATATTAGCAGTAGAATCTTATTGGGTCACATAATCCTCCACTAATACACAAAATTAATCTCCTTGTTTCTTTGGTGCTTGTTAACAGTTTCCTGATTATTCATGTGTCCATAAAAAATATTAATGCTGGAAGCCCTAAACCTGGTGAAGATAATGAGCATGGCTCCCCATGGATCTGAAAAAATTAGATTGTTGGTTTGAGACAGATGCAGCTATAACCAGAGGGAACACTTTTGCAGTCACACCACAGTGTAGCAGAAACATCATTTAGAAGCTTTAATACATAATAATACCACTTTCAAAGCAATTATAAGCTCCAACAAACAAAATATAAGGATCCAGAAGAATGACGTTATTCATTACTAAAAGATCCTCTGAAGACAGTTATAGCCATTTGGTAATGCTGTAATTAATTTGGGTACGTAAACTGGGAGAAGTGTTGCATCTTTGCTTTAGAAACACATTCAAAATGTCAGGAAAAGCAATTCCAAGATCTTTTTTAAAGTACAAAGCCAATGAAGCAATCTGAATGCATAGTTTTCATATTTCTTCTTCTTGGAGCCATATTTGTGCTCTGAAGATGTAATATTTGCTTCAAATTATATTTGATCCACCTCATTGATTTTGGGATATTTAAAAAATAAAAAAATATGTAAAAGTCCTTGTTATGAAAATGTTATGCCAACATCAAAACAGTGCTGCAAGAGACTTAATCATTATGAAGCGAAACAATACCCTCTAGTCTATCTTTGATGCACCAAGGTCAGGATTTAATAAATGGTTTATGACCTAAAAGTGTTCTATTCTGCAGAGACCATATCTTATTTTCCTAATTAGCTGCTGATGAACACAGGTTGTTTACCGTTCATCATCATCGTCATCATCATCATCCCGCTGATCGTCAAATTTCTCGAGCAGTCTCAGTAACGTCTCCATTCATCCTCGCCCTGAGATTTTAGAAGCCTCTCTCTACTCATCCTTCCCAACGATGCTGAATTGGAGGTTCTTTCAGGGTCAGGGGAATGAGACCCAGCTTGTTACTGGTTTTGGCATTAAGAATACACTATGGGGAGTTTGCGAGGCTCTCCCATGTGGGCAGGAAACTCTCAGTAGCTTGCCAGTTTCTCCCAGAAGGGGAGTAGGCTATATCACGGCCACACGCTTCCAGGAGCTTGCTTTTAAGTCTCTGGATGTTGGCCATTGATGGGATTACATGGTGCCAGGGGCAGTCCCTGGGTGTGACCACCTAGCTACTGGGAAATGGGAAATCTGGGTGGAAGAGGCCCAGTCACGATCTGAGCAGGCTTGGAGGTCTCAGCTCCGGGTCCCACACACCTGGGTTCCTCTGCCAGTACCTTCATGCATGAGGCTCATCGGAACATGTGGGGAGGGGCCTTGCGCGTGGCTGTGGCTAGGCTCCTGAGGTCTATGGCCGCTGGGAGCTCTGCTCGGGGCAGGAAGGGAAGTTGGAGCCCATCCTCTCCGAGGGGCCATTAGTTCTGGCAATTAATACTGCTATGAAAATAGATGTGCGCCTATCATTGGATCACGGCTTTGTGGTTTTGAAGTAAATACCCAGACATGTGGGATGACTAGATCATATGGAATATTGATTTCCTATTGTGAGCAATTTCCATCTTGTTTTCCGTAATCATTGCCCCTGTGTACATTTCTCGTAAGGATCCCTTCTCCCTGCATTCTTTCCAGGCCCTTGTCTTGTTTTGCAGAAAACAGATATTCTCACAGGTGTAGAATGATATCTCATTGCTGTTGTTGTTGTTCTAGTTGGTGTTTTCTAAGTAGTAAGACTAACTTCTCACTTCTCAGTAAGACAATCAAGATTCCTCTTGATATGCTGGGGGCCTTCTTTGTAGAAATATCTATTGAAATCACCCACCCATTTTAATGAGGTCATTTGTTATTGTTGAGTTTCATGCATCCTTTACATGGTCCATGTGTTTATCCCTTTCCAGATGAATAATCTGCAAGTGTCTTCCCATTCTGAAGAAATGTTTTCACTTGGGTGATGCTTTCTTTCACCATGTGGAAGTGGTCTCCGTTTGATGTAGGCTCACTTGTTTATTTTTAATTTTCCTCCTTTGTCATTGAAGTTCACCACCTAAGGAGTTGAAGAAGGGTGGCATCATGGAACAGATCACCTATTTCTTCCTCTATTTGGGGCAGGGGCTCCCCCAGGTGGCTCTTTTGGTGATTCTCAGTCAACTCCATCAGTGGTTCAGCAAGGGCATAAGAGTAGGTATTGTCTAGACTTACCCTACCTGGCCATGCTCTGGGCCTTCCCGGGACACCCTGGTGAGCAATTACGGGAGTCCAGGACTGCACCCGGTGATGTTCTTGCTACTTGGGCGATCATGTGGTGCTGTATATTGAACTGGGGTGAGCCAGATGCAAAATATAGCCTCAACTGTTGCGCTATTTCCTAGTCCCCGCCACCCCCGCACTGTGTATTGTATGGTTCACAGCATTACTTCCAAATATTTTCATCTACTCTACATTCATTTTTTCTATATGGTTTAGAGATTTGTCTCATTAATTCCTTTGCCTGTGATTATCCAATTTTCACATCACCATCGGCTGAATAGGCTTTCTTGCTCCATTTTCTTTTTTCTGCTCCTTTGTAATAAAGTAGTTGTTCTCCTAAAACTGTACCCTAAAATATTCTATCTGTCATTTCAAATCAGTAGTTTATATGCTGAGTCTGGTGTACCGTCAGGAAGACATATTCTTGACAATACCCATTTAGTTAATAAATGGATTTTAATTACACGGTATTTATCATTTTGAGTTATTGATTTATAATAAGAATTTTAAAAAATGTTTATTCAATACGATTTTCCGGGAACTTAGAAGTGATGACTGCAAAATTCATAATAAATGTTAGGTTCCTTATATAAAATAATATTAATTTCATCTGGAGGTGAAAGGAATTTTCAATGATATGATTCCCCTGGCAAAGAATACAAAAGAAATTAAGCAAAGGCATCATTTCAAGTTGAATCATTTTTGAATGGTAGAAGAAACTAGGGATTACTGGAATACAGCTGATAAGATACTTGCCTGGAGCATGTCTGAGCAGGTCTGATCTTTAGCACACCACTTGGTCCCCTTTAGGTCACTGCCAGGGGGGACTCCTGAGAACAGAGCCCGAGTAAGCCCTGAGCACTGCACAGTGTGACCCCAAAACAGAAAGGAAGAAACAGGCTAAAATAAAATAAAATAAAGACTTGCAATGGGATGGGAGATAATAATCATACATACCCTTGCCAGATAAAGAACAAACGCCCAAACATTTCATAAAGCACTCACAAGGTTCTGCGATATAACAACAATATAACAACCAACAAACCTGTTACAAAAATGGGGAGAAGAAATGAATGGGTACTTCCATGGTGACCAATAAGCATATGAAAAAGTGTTTTTATTATCACATAGTATAAGGGAAACATATCAAAATGACAATGAGGTATCCTCTCTCACTAGTCACAATGATCACTGTCACTGTCATCCCATTGCTCATCGATTTGCTCGAGCGGGCACCAGGAACGTCTCTCATTGAGAGACTTATTGTTACTGTTTTTGGCATATCCAATACGCCACGGGTAGCTTGCCAGGCTCTGCCGTGTGGGCACGATACTCTCGGTAGCTTGCTGGGCTCTCCAAGAGCGTCAGAAGAATTGAACACGGGTCAGCCGCGTGAAAGGCAACCACCCTACCGCTGTGCTATCGCTCCAGTCCCGTGACTATGATATATATCAAAAAAACTAAAAGTAATACAAGTTAGTGGATGTGTGGTGAAAATAAACCTTCTCTCACTGCTGGTGGGAATGTCGCCTGGTCTAGCCTCTACGGCAAACGATATGAAAGCAAGAAAGGAGGTTTTGTTAGACACAGCTCTACCGCTCCTAGGTATCCGCCTCCCAAACACAAAAACACCGCCTCAGAAAGATGCAGGAACACCTCTGTCCACCGCAGCCCATTAGTGGACATCGGGCAGGATATGACAGCAGCCAAATGTCCAATAGTATGTGGTGGATAAGGAAGTTGTGGTGCATATACACAACCGAATACTGTGCAGCCACGAGGGCGCATACGCAATTTGTAGGAACGTGGATGGAATTGCCGGGTGTCACTCTGTCATTCTCAAAGACGAAAGTCAGTCAGAGGCAGAAAAGCAAACACGAGATGATCTCACTTGCCTCTAGAATATAGAGGAACAAGCCAAGGTGTAAAATCATTAATCAGTAATAAAGCGTGGGTGCTGGAGTGCGGACAGACCCGGGAATGTGGTTTGGAAGGAGTGAGGAGGGGAGGGAATGAGCTGAGGGCAGGGGTGTGAGCACAGAGAGAGGGCCCGGAGCTCACGGAATGTATCAAAGCCTGAGCCAGGGTCAGTGGGCAGGAGTGAGGGGGGGCTGGGGGAAGGATCTTTGGACCTAAGATGACCGGCAGTGGCCCTGGGCACGGTGAAACGGTGTAGCGCCGTGACTGCACTTCCAGGAGGCCGAGCAGTATCGTCGCCCGGCCACTAGGACTGCTTTCAGGGACGTGCTTCCATCAAAGCCTTTTTAAAAAATTTTTCACATCTTTATTGGTTCACTTCCACTTCTCTCTTTTGTAAGATGATTCAACTTTCCAGCCATGTCATCTTCCTTTCGGGCTGCTCAATTTGGCAATGATTTAAAATACCACAGACTGCGTATGCTTATTTTTAAAGAAGTGCATAACAACACAGATATTTTGGTCTTGCATGCCTCACACAGGTGAATGGGCAAGCCTCTTCTCTGAAAAGGAGTCTCTCCTCGCAAGCTCTCTCTTGGTCACATCTATCTGCGGTTCCTTAAGATGAGTTTGTCTTGGTAAATGTTGCCTTTGAAGTAACATTGATTATTTCTGAACTGTAAATATTTTGGGTGCTGAGGTGCTCCTAGAGCCCCCATTAGTTATGATGGGGTATCATTCTTCTACAAGTATATATATATACATATGTATGTATATATATATTTAAGGGACAGTAGATGTTATAAAGCAATGGTCAAGCAATTAAAAAATTGTGTACTAATTCCGTATAGCTCTGTATCTTGCTTTGCTACTATGAAATTAATTATAGGTTAGGGATGATGTTACTTGTACTCCAGCACCTGCCTGGCACTGGAGGAAATCTGTTTGGGGTCCTCAGCACCGTGTGGTCCCTGAGAATCACTTAGTATGGCCCCAGCAGCAACAAGAAGTACAGTCAAAGTATGCAGCTTTCCCACTACACTCTATCCCTAGCCTGGGAGGCAATATTTTAATGTGCATGTTTCATCATCAACAATATTTTGGTATATAAAGCAATGTGAGAATATTATCCAAATTTTTATTTTTCATTACAATGGAATGTAAAAATAAAAGTGAGTTGGGGTGGGCTTGGTGATAGAGTACCAATACCTTTTGAAGAAAGAATGAAAGGAGGAAGGAAGGAAGAAAGGAAGGAAGAAAGGAAGGAAAGAAGGAAGGAAGGAAGGAAGGAAGGAAGGAAGGAAGGAAGGAAGGAAGGAAGGAAGGAAGGAAGGAAGGAAGGGAGGGAGGGAGGGAGGGAGGGAAGGAAAGGAAGGTAGGAAGGAAGGAAGGAAGGAAGGAAGGAAGGAAGGAAGGAAGGAAGGAAGGAAGGAAGGAAGGAAGGAAGGAAGGAAGGAAGGAAGGAAGGAAGGAAGGGAGGTCGGTCAGGCAGGAAAGGAGGAATGAAGGAAGGGAGGAAGGCAAGAAGAGGGAGGGAGAGAGGGAGGAAGGGAGGGAGGGAGGGAGGTCAGGCAGGAAGGGAGGAAGGAAGGAAGGGAGGAAGGCAAGAAGAGGTATTTCCCCCAATTTAGGCATAATTCATACTGTTACAGTCCAAAGGAGACTATGAAAGACAAAGTTAAGACTAAGAACAGGAGAAACACTGAACGTGTTGCAGTGCTAAGAGGCAGCCTATGAAGCACACACAGAGTAACAGGGGAACTGTTCTCAAGGGCAGGAGAGATTTTGGCGGCAGGTACCGTCATGTCGGCGTGGAGCTGGGACAGAAAGGCTTTCTGCTGTTGTTTTGGGCACCCCCGGGTGTGCTCAGGGCTTCCTCCGGCTCTGTGAGCATCCGGGAGACCATCCGGGGAGTCTGGGGGAGCCTGGTGGGGCCACGGGCAAGGCACGTTCCCTCCCCTGGGCCCTCTTGCTCTCCCCGAACTGCATCTTTGCTGACAAGGTGGCGTTGAGCACGCGGGTGGAGCCGTCGTCACTGTCTGCATATTTTCATTACAAACTGGACCTGACTGCAGAAACTAGGGAGGTTCTTCACCTCTCAGGCGTGGGTGAAAACTGTCTTATCACTGTCGTGGTGACGGGCGGGGAACCCCTCTCAGGAGCCAAAGGCAAAGCCCCTTTTTCTAGGGCCTGAATAACGGTGCGACTGAGCACAGAGCTGAGAGCCATCAGCAGAGCATTCAGGGCCAAGGCCCTCTGCCCGGAAGGCCGGGACGGGGGCTCCGCGCGCTGGGGCGGGGAACAGGTCCAGCCCTTCTTGGCTGAAGCCCACGGGAGGCCGAGCATGAGTGTGTCCGCGCGCGGGGAGGAGGCCGGCCCGTGTCCTGGCACGTCTCACAGACCGCAGGTGCGGAGAGAGGCTGTTGCTCCTTCCCTTCCGAACGCCCTGCCCTGGGCTGTTCCGTGCCTGTCTCTGGACACATCCCGGTGTCTGGGCACGGGCAGCGGGATAAGGGGTGAGCAGTGACTGCTGATTACAAACGCCCTTTGCCAGTCGGACTTCTCCTGCCGTGAGCCTTGAGCAGAAGCATTCACTGCTCCCAAGAGTGCAGCTAGAGACCCCTTGCTAGTTCTGAATAGGGGATAAAGGATTGTCCAGGGGCGCTTTGCTCTTTCTTTCCGAATTGACTTCAAAGGCCCCGAGGCTGTTGGATAAATACTGAGAAGGCAAGAAAAGATTAGTCACATAACTGTCATAAGAGGAGGCACCTTTTTGAATCCCATCAACTATCTGGAGGTAGTTCAATGCGGTAAATAACAGCACTCTTTTCTAATGCTCAGTCCCAAGCAAGAGATTAGCTTCATTGTCTCAATTATTCTAGAATCGGTTCTTCTGCTCTTGCGAGAGTTTCTGAAGCAAGAGCAGTAGGATTTATCGTCCGGTGATGGCAGTCAGAGGATGCTTGACATTCAAGATGACAGAAGGATCCCAATGGTCTGCTTAGTTGTAAATCCTAGGACTTCCCTATATGCATCCAAAGTATAAGACAAAGTAAAGAAATTATTTTTCACCAGAAAATGCTGCGTGTTGAATTCACTCCACAGGGGTGCTTGTGGAATTATATTCTGTCGTGGCAACTTTTTCCTACTTTAAGGAGCAGGGAGTCAAACAAATAGTTTCCAACAAAATTGTTGTAGCATGGAGCTGGGTTTCCTGGGAGGCTATTTAGAGGCGGAGGAAAGATGAGCTTTATCAAATACAACAAGAAAATGATTTTGCTTCACAGAAGATGAAAAACTATGCAGGAAAGCACAGATTTGCTGTTGGGAGGAGCAGAATAACTCATAGGAGGCTTTAACATTAGGAACCTAGAGGAAAACTGGAATCCCCACAAATGTTTTAGTTTAGTGGAGGGCCCCTAAAAGTATGGGAGAGACACATGAGAACTGTTATTTGGAGACATTTTACATGGCATACGTGTATCAAATTGGCTAGAGACGCAGACTCAGGAGCCAACATGAGTTGGTATGGGAATTTTACTCTCCTCTGATGATCTATATCATGGAATATAAACTGATGTGATACCATGATGTGATTTCATGCCCAGAGATGTTATTCTCAATGACATATCACACTCAGAAGTGAGGTAACTCTATCCTTTCTCTGGCCTAGGAAGTTTTATCCTTATGTTTAAATGCCATGGAGACAGTTAATCCTCCAAGCATAGTATATTTTAATCTATACTTTAATCCATCTTGTTAATAACAACTCAGAAATGTAAGAAGGGGTAAAATTATTGGAGTAATTCCAGTTCTTTACTCTTGATTTATCTTTTTTACGTCATATTGCATAGCAGATTATATTGAATAAAGTCACTCCAAAAAATATCCCCTTCATTCCCGACACTTAGTTAAGACTCCGAAACAGACAGTACCACTTGCAGATCTTTGGGCCCAAAGACTCTCCATGACTTTGGACAACAGGCCCCCAGAGATGGACGATGCCATCTTTCAATGGTAGAGTTTAATAAGAGAGCTACCAGGTGTTCAGAGCTTACTTGTGTTTTTAAAGTAAAAGAAAAACTGTAACTACTGGCACACATAAAGCAGAACATATTCTGCCAACATAAAATGCCTGGCATGCATTTCAGCAAAGTAAATTCCAGCTGTTTTTACTAAGGGCCAAAGTACTGTGTCAATATACATGAATCATAATTGTTCCCCAACCTTTTGTTCTCAGAACTGCTCTCCTGCACGCTGGGTACTTGTGTGGATTCTCGCCGAGCTCCTAAGAACAAGTGCACCTGCTTAGATTGACATGGCTCAGGCCGTGGGACATTCCTTAGTCCTATGATTATTAGAAAATATGATTTGTAAACAATCTAGCTTTTCAATGGTGAATTGACCTATTTCATTCCCTTTCAGAATCTGAACTTGAAACAAAGTAAAAGACTTTGCTGTATATCTTGTGGTATATTTTTGTTTTTCAAATAAAAGAGAGATTTGTAGAAGTAACATGAATCAGATATCTCCTCATTTGGTTGACCAAAATATGCTTTATGTGTGAATTTACAAAGACAGAAAAATAACCAACATCATGCACTGATATTCTGCAATAAACCTACTTTTAAATGTGTTCCTCTTTTCATTTTCCCACTTTTAGTGAACATGGCTATTATTCTCTAAATTGTTACCTCAGTACAATTCTGGAAACATTTGGTTGACTATAGAAGTTTTAATAAATTGATATAGAGAAGTGGCCATTATGACAATAAGAGTTGGACAAAGACCGAGTTGTTGAAAGTAGGTAAAGGGATATACATGATAAGCTTTCAGTGTCTGTGTTGCAAACTATGATGCTCAAAGGGAGAGAGAGAGAGAGAGAGAGAGAGAGAGAGAGAGAGAGAGAGAGAGAGAGAGGAGAGGGTGAGAAGAGAGGGAGAGGGAGAGAGAAGAAGAGCGCCTGCCATGGGGGTTGGGGAGGGCGGGAGGGAAATTGGGGACATTTGTGGTGGAAAATGGACACACACCGCTGATGGGACAGGTATTGGAAAAGAATATGACTAAAATCCAATCATGAACAACTTATTAAAAATTTTTTAAAAACCAAATTTTAAATATCCGCACCTCCATCAGGGTTCAGCAAAATGGCAAAGATTCCATTACAATCCCTAAGCCACAACACATTGATTTACTATCTGAAGCTGATAACAGGCTTGAATGTTCCAGAAGGGAAGGAGAGGGCGGGTGGCAAGCGATGAAGCAGCAGGAAGCCGATAGCTCCGAGACAGGCCGAGGGCGCAGCTGAAGGAAGAAGTGACCGGGTTTTGCAGAGCTGGAGAGAAAGGGCTAACTGACAACTTGGGAAGCTGCAACTCTGAATTGCGGCTCAAGGGTGAGATGCAGTGTAGAGACCCAGGCTTGCGTCTAAAGGTCCATTTTGCCGTGGTTGGCCTCTCCATGATGGGGCTCCAAGTTTCGGCAGCTGGTCACTAAAGCGTCAGGGAGACTGGGGTCCGCATGGTGTGTGCGGGAGACAGGAGATTTCTCTATGGGAAATAAGCTACTGGTCTGCAAGGGTCCAGAGCAGCTGCCAAGCGTCCTTAGAAACGGCAGTGGCAAGTGGGAGTCCTCGAAAGGAAAACAAACCCAAACCATCTGGTTCCTTACCCCCGTGCCCGGAAAGCGCAGCCTCCCCCCAGCAACCCCCCACCGCCCAAATTTAGACAGAGGTCTCAAACAGCTTTTGTTGCCTTATCATTAAATATGTACAGACAGCAAACGATTAGCAGGCCTTTGAGGGCAGACTGTCGGCAAAGAATGGCTCTAAAGAAGGAACTAATTGTATTAAATGGGGAATAATTACTTTAGAACAAATTGTGTTTCATTTCCTATGGAAGCCTGCTAAGATAAGGAACTTTCTTAAAAGAGGAAAGGGGTTATGAAAAGGAAAGATTTCATTTTTACAGAAAAAGAAACATACCTGAAATATCAAATATAACCTGAAAAGAAAACATATGTTTCTCTTATTTTGCTTAATGTGATTTCTCTCAGTTTCATTCATATTCTTTGAAAATGGTGTTGTTTGTTCTTGTTTTGAGAGAAAGAGCTAATGGCTATCCCATTACATATTCATGTGGACACACACACACGCACACACACACCAGATTTTCTTCATCCACACCTTTGCTAGTGGTCATTTGGGTTGTTTACTTTTCTATTCTATTTAAAATAGCACTTCAATGAGTGGATCTTTATAAATCAATATTTGTGTGGGTTTGTTGTTGTTGTTTTGCTTTGTTTGGGGGCCACACTCGGCGGTGCTCAGAGTATACTTCTGACTCTGTGCTCTTCTGACTTCTGACTCTCTGCTTTCCTGGTGTTCTTGAGGGAACATTGACGTGCCAGGGATCAAATCCAATAGACTAAAGCAAGGAAACGCCACGCCCACCGCAACATCTCTCCCGCCTTACTCGTGACTGCGGAGAGGAAGCTGAGTGTGTAACTGCTGCATCAGACAGCTCATTTGTTTGTAATATTTTGAGAAATCAACATTAAAATTTCCATAGAAAATAATATGAGTGTAAAAGGGTTTCTCCCCACCACAATCTTGCTTATTGTTTCCGGTCTTTTAGAAACACTTTCACAACCTTTGCCACAATCTTTCTCTGGTCTTTTAGGAACAGGTGTGCAGTGGTCTCTCCCGTTACCGGGCGTGAGTTTCCCTGACCAAGTGGTCCTGTCCTTCGGGGATGTTTTCTTCGAGGAATACAATTCATCTGCTCTGCCGTTGTTGATGAGATTATCTGTGCTCTGTTGTGTGACCTTACGAGCTCTCCACCCCCCTTGGGAGTTAGCCCCTGTCGGATGTTTGGGCTGTGAGTTCTTTCCTCCATTTGGTTGGGGGTCTTTGTGTTTCTGACTTTGCTGAGGGGCCACTCGAGCCTGTGCTGTGTCCGATGTTTCAGGGCTGAGCTGGGCAGTGACGTGCCCCTCGGGCCCTCGTGTTCTGGGAGCAGCTGGGCCCCCTCAGCGGTGCTGGCCACCTAACGCGGGGTTCACTCACGGGAGGTGTGCGCTTTGCCACTGGTGTTTCCTCCCCTGGCCCAGAGTGTCTCAGGGTTCCCCTGAGAGTCTCTTCCCCCGTGTCCAAGGCCTGTAGTCTAATGGGACCGCACTGGTCACCTCTTCCTGCCGATATCCATGCAGAAACGGGACAAGCGCATCCCACGAGTGGTCGCAGACTTCCGACCGGCTACCCGCCCAGCCCTCTGCTGAGCCAGGGTCGGGTCGATGTTTCACGGGACTTGTACTAGATGCTTCCAGCCAGCTCCCCAGAGTTGCCTCCAGAGGAGTCAGCCCCGTGGGCCCCTCCGGCATCAGGGCTGGTGGGGGGGGGCACGTGAAGCCCTACAGGGCGGTGAGACGCTGAGCCTGCTTCCTGGCCCGGGTGCTTTCTGGTGCCCGAGTCCCCCAGGCGGAGCTGGGGCTGATGGCACTGGGGCACTGGGGCAGAGCATCCTCCCCGAGCCCGGGGCAGCAAGGAGAGTCGGTCTGCAGGGGCTGGAGCATGCACAGAGGGTGGGCAGGAGTGGATTGGCACCGATTGTAGGCCAGCAAGGAAGGACAGTGGCGTCAGGACCCGCCGACATCTGGCTACGCCCTGGGAAGTGTGCAGACGTGGGCTGGCCCGAGAGGCTCACCGAGGGGGGACCAGCAGGACTGTTTCTGTTCCGGTGCTGATGGCTGTGCTCACTTGTCCTTCTCTTCACTTAGCCACGTCAGGGGGTGACAAGGCCTCCTCAGGGCTCTGTCTTCAGCGTCTGTCGCTAGGAATGGGTCCTGATCAGCTGTCTGCCTGTACAGCTCTCAGCCAGCTGCAAGGGACAGTCAGACCCGGTTACTCCAGTTTGTTCCTTACAGCTTCCTGCCTCTCCGGGTTTTCTCTGCCTGTAGGTCAGGTGTCATTCATCTGCTGTTACTGCTTTCACTCCTGGGGAGTGAGTCTGCTCTCCCGCTCATTGATTAAGGGCCGTTCCTTTGTTATTTCCTCTCTCCTTGGCGTTATCTCGGTGCAGGACTGGAGCCGTAGCACAACGGAGAGCGCATTTGCCTTGCACGTGGCCGACCTGGGTTCGATTTCTCCATCCCTCTCAGAGAGCCCAGCAAGCTACTGAGAGCATCCCGCCTGTGTGGCCGAGCCTGGCAAGCTCCCTGTGGTGTATTCCATATGCCAAAAACAGTAATAACAAGTCGCACAATAGAGACGTTACTGGTGCCTGCTTGAGCAAATCGATGAACAAAGGGAAGACAGTGCTACAGTGCTACCAGGCTTCTAGTGAGTTATTTTAACTCTGCTGCTTTGTGGGGTCCTCTCCAAGAGTCACACACAGCAATCCTTCCTCCGCCCGCAGTGAGGAAGGGGCCCGGAGTACCCGCTCTGATTTGCTCTTCGTGGCATCTGAGGTGAGGTCTCTCTCCTGAGGGACACGGGCCAGGTGTGTCTCATCGGCCTGTGGGGGGCGCTGTCCATCGGGCTTTAGACCTCCTCTGTGCACATTCATTCGAAACTCGCTATCGATCTGTTGGGATTTGGGTGGAGGTCCGTGCTTGCCTTACTCCAGGATTCCAGCCGTCAGAGCCGCTTTTGTTTTGTATTTCGCTGATTTTCTTGGGGGCTTGTTTGTTGTTTGGGGTTAGTCCTGGCTCTGTGCTCAGTGCTCAGTCCTGGCAGGCCCCGGTACACACGGGGTGCCGGGGATGGAGCCCAGGTTGCCCCTGCCTGCCTTTCTGTCCCCAGCCCCTTCCACTGAGGTCTCTCAGGCACTGCTCAGTCTCAGTGTTTCTCAGTGTTTATTTACTCAGTATACATCAAATCTGAAATGCTGATTTGGCGAGGAGGTAAGGTCTGGGCACACCTGGCGGTGCTCAGGGCTGACTCTCGGCTCTGTGCTCAGGGAAGGTTCCTGTAGATCTCTGGAGAGTCTGCGACTGAACTGGGGTTGGTTGGCGCAAAGCCAGCCCCTGTCTCGCGTGCAGCCTCTTTGGCCCCGAAAGGTTTTCTCGTCCACGGTAACGGGATGTTCCTAAACCAGACCCCCTTCGTTTTGCAGTGATGTCACTGAGAAACGTGACTTTCGTCATTACCTAGCATGAGAAAATAGATCGCTTAGGGGTAAAAGTTGTTTAAATCGCTCCTGATCTGCTGTCCAGAATTCGGTCACATGATTATACCCACCCTAAGGAATGCTGGGAAACGGGGTGACACAGACGCCCTAATTAGGTTGGCACCGCTGAACAGTATGGTTGGAGTCTGTGTAAGCTGATTCTCAGCATTTTGTTTTATTTCTGAGGGTCCTACTGGGTATTAAATATATACTTTTATCTCAAATAATTTCCACATAAGTGTTGGACACCTACTTGGGTATGTAAGAAGAAACACGCAAAGTGCAGTGAAAAATGGGTCACTCTTTACTTTTTTGTTTCCTTTTCTCTTCTTTGGTTATTGGCTTGGAGGCCACGCCTGGCTCACTCAGGGCTGACCCTTGGCCCTGTCTTCCAAGATTACTCCAGGCAGCACTTGAGGAACCAGGGGTCAACTCGAGGTCAGCTGTGGGCAAGGCAGGCCGCTGACCTCCTGGACTGTCTCTCTGGCCCCTGCAGGTTCTGCTCTTTAAACTAGAAAAATGAAGCGGTGTGTTTTGGCAGCGTCTGCCCGCACAGACTGTTGACAGACCCCGTGTCAAATGGACTCGTTCCTCTCCCGCTCACTTCTGATTCCTCACCAATTAAGGCTCGTCTCTGATTGATTCTCGGTTCCGTTTGTCATATGTGACCTAACTCCAGCTGATCCATAATTGTATTGACATTTAGACTTCAGAATCTACCTCCAAACTTGAACTTGGTTTGCTGTGGAGATTGCAGGTGAGACTTCGATTGTGTATGTAAAATCAGCTCATTCTGATCCGGCACAAGCCATTTCAGATGTATACAGATGTGCAAGAAACGGTAATTAAGCGTCAATTTGTATAGGTAATGACAGGTTACTTGAAAACTCCACTATTCTGCAGAAAGTTAGCTTAAATCTTTATGAATCTTTTATTTTTTTTTAATCAACATCAAACACTCTTCAATTCTTCTAGGTAAAATTCTGCTCAGTTTAAATAACTATTTTAATAAATAAAGGATGTCTTAGTCAAAGAGGTAGATAGTGATTAAAACATGATATATACAAAATAAGCATCATATATGAGATTTTAAAATATCGACGTCAACTGCTAAATTTTCCAATTTTTCCCCCTCTTCCCCTGACATTCAAAAATACCTTTGTCTACTTTTATTTTTCTTTATCAATTTTATGACATTTATAAAAGTATTCCTTTTGATATAGGAAATGTGCATCCTATTAACCTATCAAATAATATGTTTTATGTGTAAAAGTATTTCAGAAGAGGTATATAAATTTAATAATTGCAATTAAATATAGTTTCTAGTAATTGATGCCTCATTCTCTTTTTTTCTCATTAGGGAGTAGTACAAGGGAGGGATAAAAATCAATTTCATGTGTACAACTTCTTGTAATTATCTAATAAACTGATATTGTTCTGAAGAACTTCATTTAAACTCTCCTCCACTTTCGCCATGGGTAAATTACTTCAAAACTATCATACTCATGATGAAATCCTTCAGGGTTTCTGAAACTTTATTAAGAATACAAAATACAATCACTTGTGGAATGACTTTTTGTTAATTGAGCAACAATTCTTCATCATAATTATGCATTCCAAAATTTTCTAAAATTATTTCCAAGTACAGACTGCAGTATGATCACTGGAAGATCAGATAAAGGCTTTCCTTAGCTCTCTCTATCTCCGTCCCATGCTTAATGATCCATTGCGAGCATAAGGGCTTAAAAACTGCTGAAGATGAAACTAGAGTAGTAAGTAAATATAGATGGTACTTATGGCATAAACGTACTTAAAATATAGTTTTAAAAAACTAAGCATAGGCCTTGTTATTGTTACTGGTCAGATTTCTTCGTCAAAACCCTGAATGAACAGTTTGAGGCTCTTCCTGTTCCTGGAGTGAGCAGATACCATTGGGCTACACTAGCACTCGACAAGGCCAAATGGAGACGTTACTGGTGCCTGCTCGAGCAAATCAGAGATCAATGGGAAGACAAGTGATACAAGTGAAGAATAGGCCTTAAAAGATTACAGGAACACCAGACCTGAACATCGTATTAGATTTTCTTAGAATTAAGTAATAATAAATATCATCAGTACTGATTCATTTAATAGATAAACTTGTAGATGAGAGAGAAGATCAACTATAAAGAATGAAGGCGGGACTGGAAAGAAAGCATGGGGTTAAGGAGCTGCCTTGTGTCCTCTGACTGGGCTCCAACCCCTGACACTGCAGGTCCCCTCAGCATCGCTCCTGAGCACAGATCCAGAAATGGACTCTGAGTGCTATTTCGTGCCCCCCCCCCCAAATAAAGGCATATTTTATACATCATAAAACATTAATCAACTTCTGTAGCTCAGTTAAAATGAAAAAAAAAAGTATGAATACTGTAGCACTGTAGCACTGTCATCCCGTTGTTCATCGATTTGCTCGAGCGGGCACCAGTAACATCTCCATTGTGATACTTGTTCTTACTGTTTTTGGCATATCGAATACGCCACGGGGAGCTTGCCAGGCTCTGCCGTGCGGGTGGGATACTCTTGGTAGCTTGCTGAGCTCTTTGATACAGAGGTTAACGGTATGAATTACTGATTAACAGTGTGAATAATACAAATAAAAATGAAATTTAGAGGTAGTTACAAAAAAAGTGTCTGTATACTCAGGAATTATACCTGGCAGGGCTTGGGGGACCATGTGGGATGTTGGGGATCAAACCCTGGTCAGCCCCATGTCTCCCTGTTTTTGCCCATGTATATTATCTCTTGTCTTTTGATAATAATCATTGTGTATCAGTGGGGTTTTGACTTGTCTTTCCTTATGATTGATGTTATTGTGGGTAAGGAGTTTCCCTTCACTTGTCCAAACCAGGTTCCACCCCTGGCATCACATATGGTCCCCTGAGCCCACAAGAAATAATTCCTGAACTCAGAGCCAGAAGTAAGGTCTGAGCACTAAGTGTGGGGAAGGAAGGAAGGAAGGAAGGAAGGAAGGAAGGAAGGAAGGAAGGAAGGAAGGAAGGAAGGAAGGAAGGAAGGAAGGAAGGAAGGAAGGAAGGAAGGAAGGAAGGGAAGGAAGGAAGGAAGGAAGGAAGGAAGGAAGGAAGGAAGGAAGGAAGGAAGGAAGGAAGGAGGGAGGGACGGAGGGAGGGAGGGAGGGACGGAGGGAGGGAGGGAGGGAAGGAAGGAAGGAAGGAAGGAAGGAAGGAAGGAAGGAAGGAAGGAAGGAAGGAAGGAAGGAAGGGAGAGAGGGAGGGAGGGAGGAGAGGGAGGGAGGGAGGAGATGGAGGGAGGAAGGAAGGGCGTGATACTCTCGGTAGCTTGCGGGGCTCTCCGAGAGGGACGGAGGAATCAAATACGGGTCGGCTGCATGAAAGGGGAACGCCCAACCACTCTGTTATTGCTCCAGCCCGTTCTATATGTAATATTGAGAAATCTGCATAGAATAATGATTTTAGAGTTTTGTTTGTTGGGGGGCACACTCAAGTGTGACAGGACCACTCCTGGTAGTGCTTGGGGGACGGTGTGTGGTTTCAGGAATAGAACCCCAGTGTGTAGCTTCCAAAACCAACGCCCTCCCTGCTGTACTGCTGCTGCTCCCCGGAACAGGGAGACTTGTACATTTTACTTTCCAACTTAGAGAAGAGGGACCTTTTTAATAACTTTCCTGGCGGTATATATATTTTTTCTTTTTTACAGCATCTGTTAAATGAACAGAGACCAGATTAATCAAAAATAAATAAATCATAACTTGAGGAAGAAATATAAAATGTCCAGAGAATGCTACCCTATTATTTGTGGACAAAGCAAATTTAACCACATCTTTAACCCAGTGTCCTGAAATCTAAAACATCACCACTAAAATTATGAGAAAAGTCTCTTCTGTGTATTATGTGTTATTTTCATGTCATTGTGTTTTCCTAAAAAATATAGGGAAAGCCATAGGGATTTATTTATAATCTTGGACATATTTTCTGATTTCCTATTTATAGCATAGGTTAAATATCTTTATGTATTAAATCTAGAAATAGTTATTAGAAATCCAAACCTTAGCCTACATTATCATACATTCTTTTACCATTTTTCTTTATGCATTAAATCTAGAAATAGTTATTAGAAATCCAAACCTTAGCCTACATTATCATACATTCTTTTACCATTTATAGCAGCCACTTCTCTCTCTTCCCATGTAAAATTAATTAATGTCCCACTTTCCAATAAGGTAACCTTACTTACCTCATGAGCTTGTCTTCGAAATCAGCTGATACAGTTCAAAAACATCTAGGTGTGCTTGTATTTATGTACACATATTGGCATGTATATGATTGAAGAAAAAAGATTTACTGTGAGTTATTAATTTGCTACTCTTTCTTTATATAAACAAATCCTATTAAAGTTGTTTAAAGTATAATGCTTTTACTGCCACAAACCCATTGATTCATAATACCCATTTATATTTATGCAAATTAGCTTTACAGAAATACAAAGGAGCATATTTAACAGCCACTTGTTTACCTAATTCTCTTTGCTTTGTTTTGTAGAAGAGCTTGGCTTCCACTAAGTCACTCAAAGGCACATTCTTTGAAATGGAGCCTAAACAACTACTCTGATGGGGCTGGAGTGATAGCACAGCGGGTAGGGCGTTTGCCTTGCACGTGGCCGACCCGGGTTCTAATCCCAGCATCCCATATGGTCCCCTGAGCACCACCAGGGGTAATTCCTGAGTGAAGAGCCAGGAGTAACCCCTGTGCATCGCTGAGTGTGACCCCCCCCCCAAAAAAAAAAACAACTACTCTGAAAGTTAGAGAGGAAGATAGAATATCACAGCAGTGTAATACCTAATTTACCCTTCACTCTGAATTCCTTAGTGTGTGTGAGTGTGTGTGTGTGTGTTGTTCTGTTTTTTATAGCACAGATAAGGAGGAGGCTCTTTAGTAAAATTTCTTTATCTCCATTTTGGTATAAGTAAATCTTTAAACAAATAAGAAATTAGAAATCCCCTCTGCAGTGTTATCATGTCATTCCTTTCTCATAATATTTCCAAACAGGAGGAAAAAGAATGAATGTTTTATTGATTAATGATATTCTGGATATTCACTTTTTGAAATTTCATGCCAGATAGCAGCGTTTATTAGAAGTCACATTCATTTTAAATCTATAAATAATCAGTAAAAATCCAGATTTAGAATTAATATTTTACATGAATTTACCTATTTTGATAATAGAAATGTTTGTAAAGATATCTGAAAGCCATAGAAAAGATTGTGGGTTAATATCTATAAAATGGAAAGAGATCTTTAAAAAATTCCAAGAAAGACACAAAAACAACCAATACTAAAATCAACCCATCAAAAACAAATAAAGTGGAGATGAAAGGTAGTCCAGCTTATTAGTTGAGCTGGCAGAATGGAGCTTACATTTATTATGAGTTATCACTTTTGCTGGTAACTTGAGTGGAACGGGGAGCGAGCAAGAGCCTCGGAGAAATTAACTTCTGTTTCTCTGCCCGACCCACTGGGGTGGAACTGTGTCAAGGTAACTGACGTACAGTTGCAGGATATTTAAGCAGAACTCATGTGATCTACACTGTGAAAGAGTCCTCCCTTCCAGTGAGACAACACACCCATCCATCTCCTTACATTTTTATCTTTTTCTCTTGAGAAGTTAATTTTTGAAGTAAGAATAACTATGGCAAGATCATCTGGTATCACTGTATCACTGTCATCCTGTTGCTTATCGATTTGCTCGAGTGGGCACCAGTAACATCTCCATTGTGAGACTTGTTGTTACTGTTTTTGGCATACCGAATATGGCACGGGAGCTTGCCAGGTTTTGCTGTGCGGGCAGGGTACTCTCGGTAGCTTGCCGGGGTCTCAGAGAGGGGCAGAGGAATTGAACCTGGGTTGGTCGAGTGCAAGGCAAACGCCCTCCCCGCTGTGCATCATTCTGGTAATGTCTGTTAAAATGCAGGCGCTCTCTGACTCAACAGCCTTACTCTCAAAGTCCTTCATGCAG
This sequence comes from Sorex araneus, assembly GCF_027595985.1. Taxonomy (NCBI): domain Eukaryota; kingdom Metazoa; phylum Chordata; class Mammalia; order Eulipotyphla; family Soricidae; genus Sorex; species Sorex araneus. Next base: position 212,053,660 of record NC_073306.1, read on the forward strand.
AGATAAAACTATCAGAGCTGGAGTTTGTACGATGGATGAGACACACGGCCTGCCCGTGTTGGAACTCTTGAATCTATATTCTCCCCTCTGCCCTGCCAGGTGTGATCCCTGAGTACAAAACCAGGAGTAAGCCCTGGGCATTACCAGGGAGAAAAAATATACAAAATATAAATAAATAAATAATAGAAATAAAAATAAAATATATAAATAAAAATTATAAATAAAAATAAAAATGTAAATAAATAAATAAAATAAAACTGCCAGTGCTAAATGATACGTGTGCAATAATTTATTTGAATCATTATTGATTGAGGCAAAACACCAAAAATAGATAAATGTTCTGTCAATATGGCAATAGCAAGGTAAATAGTTGGCCGTTTAATGAAATCATGGAAGGAAGGAAGGAAGGAAGAAAGGAAGGAAGGAAGGAAGGAAGGAAGGAAGGAAGGAAGGAAGGAAGGAGAGGGAAGAGGGGAAGAAGGAAAATGGAAGAAAGGAGCAGGAAAGAAAGTAGTTTTTTGAAGAAAAGACACTTTATAATAAATTAACATTTTGCATATATTTCCAAGGTAATATTGCTTAATTTATTATGTCACAGCATCTGAGTGTGTATTTTGATTTGGCTTTGTCAGACGTGCATGTTACTTCATTCTGTGTATTATATATTAAATATATAATTAATATATTATACTAATATATTAAAAGGTAGTTTTTTGAAAAATATGAGACCTTATAAGACAATTGTTTTATATTTTACTAGAAAAAATAGTTTCACAGAAATATTTTACAAGAGTCGTTGCTGTGTCTGTGGCGGATTGGAGCCCTTATCAGAACTTAGTTACTAAAGACTCTATACAAAATGTAAAAATAACAAAAAACTTTTCTGCAAAGATAGAAGCCTTGAGGTCTGCTAAGATATCTCATATGGCAGAAACATAGCAGTTAAAGCAATGGATGGAAGAATAAGGCTTTTATTATTTTCCTTTATATTGTTTAAAAAACAGACATGTAAAAATAAGCTAGAGAGGAAATGGGCAGAAGTTTGCATTTAAAATTGTGTTCGTTTTCATGATGTTGTAGGTGGCATGGTTTACATGGTGCTGATGTTTATGGTTTTCGTGTATACAGTGGCTGTACCTTCGTCACTTCCAAGGGGCCCCAAACCTCCCGTCATGGTCTTGAACTGAGAAGTTACATTTGCAGCTGTAGTCTTGCACCTTCGTTTCCTGTGGTGTGGATAATACACAGCTGGCCTTAGCAGGCAGGTGCTGGCCTCACGGCTCGAACCCAGCTCACCTTGGCTAGATGCTTCAGTCTGAACAACGAGGTGACATAGCCTCCACCCCCTATTAGAGTGTCCTGCATTCTTTAAAAATATCAACTTTTATAAACCAAACTGGCTGCCACACTGTTACTCCTTTGTTGTGACCATGTATCCTCCGGGCACAGACCTGACTTTCTCACGAGGTAACCCTGCAAAACATCTTAAGCTCCTGGTCCTTAACACGCAGCCTCTACTCCCCTTTGCTGTGGGTTTGATTCTGTTTGGGGATCTGAACTAGAGGTGGAGGGCAGCAACGCCAGACTCAGTGCTTGGGGTGGCTCCTAGCAGTCTGAAAGGAGTGTGTGTGTGTGTGTGTGTGTGTGTGTGTGTGTGTGAATCAATGTATTCTTCTTTTTGTATAGCTTTTCAAAGCAGCGTTATGCGAGAAAGTTAGTAGATGAGTTGAATATCATCTATCCAAGCCTGATCAAATACATGCCAAGATCCATCCATGCCACGTCTGTCTGCGGTGCCATTCCAGGAAACTTTTACTGTCAAATATCAAATTTTTATTTATTTGTCTTTTATGACAATTACGGTAATATGACTACAGTACTGTTTCTTTGTATAGTGTTGATGTACAAAGATAGTGTACCCTGCACTGCCCCTTAACCCTTCAACACCTCTGTGTTTTATGTTGCCTCTGGGACCATCTTAATCCTCCACCCTGTCCCTGCTGTGTGTAAATCATGATCACGATCACGATCACGAAAACCCCGTTAATCATCGATTTCTTGAGCGGGCTCAGTAACCTCTCCATTCGTCCTTTACCTGAGATCTTAGAAGTCTCTCTCGACTCGGCCCTCCCAACTATGTTGCACTGGAGGCTCTTTCAGGGTCAGGGGAATGAGATCCAGCTTGTTACTGGCTTTAGCATGTGAATACACCATGGGAAGCTTGCAAGGCTGTCCCCTGTGGGCAGGAAACTCTCAGAAGCTTGCCAGTTTCTCCCAGAGGGAGAAGCAGGCTACAAGATATCGCTTCTGAGTGCTTGCTTTTAAGTCTCTGGATGTTGGCCATTGATGGGATTACACACACCTGGGTTCCCCTGCCGGTACCTTCATGCGTGAGGCCTGTCAGAACGTGTGGAGAGGGGCCTCCAGCATGGCTGTGGCTAGGTTCCGGTGGTCTTCGACTGCCGGGAGCTCTGTTCAGGGTGGGGAGGGAAGCTGGTGTGTAAATAAATTTTATAATCCAAGGTCAAGTGATTAAACTTTATTTTTTGAGGGGGGAGAAGGGAGGGGCACACCAGATATGCTCAGGGCTTCCCCCTGGCTCTGTGCTCAGGGGTCACTCCTAGGGGCTATCTGAGGACCATATGGGTGCTGGGGACTGAATCTGTGTTGCCGCCTGCAGATAAAGGCCCTCTCTGCGGTGCAGTTGTGCTACTCCTGCTATGAACTTTTAAAACTGACCTCTTTTGACAAGTTTTGTTTTGTACTACTTTCTCTTTAAAGTGCAATCATGGTCTGATGTTTAGATAATTCTCTCTCATTTCAAGAAATGTGTTTAGCTTGTGTTAGCGGCGGTGGTCGTTGTTTTAAGCAAGTTTTCCATCTCCTATTTTGTCCTGTTTGCTCAAGTGTTCCGTCACCACACTTTCCCCAGAAGCCGTGTCCTCCTCATATTCTTCTCTTCTCTGACCTGCTCGCGCCTTGTTTTCCATCCTTTTCAGTGGTTTCCATTGCTCACTGCCTTGTAAGCCCTAAGTTGAACAAATTCCTTTAAGGGACACTATTAAGTAGTTTTTTTTTTTTAGTTCCATCCTGTAGATAAGAAAATTGAAGCTGATGAGCGTTAAGTAACTTGCTCAGGGGCTACAGAGCCAGTAAGTGGGAGGTCTTGAAATTGAAGTGTGTTTCTGTTTCGCGAATATGACACTCCCCTTCTTCCTAATTAGGAATTCAGAAGCCAGATTCATCATGAGTTGTATCGGGCTCTATAATAGTTGCTGCAGTCTTTTCTCCTCTGAGTATGGAACCCAAATCCACTTCCCACATAAAAAGAAGAGATTTTCATAGCCAGAATCTGGAAAAAACCCGAATGCCCCAAAACGGATGACTGGTTGAGGAAACTTTGGTACATCTATACAATGGAATACTATGCAGCTGTTAGAAAAAAGGAAGTCAAGAATTTTGTAGTTAAGTGGATGGGCATGAAAAGTTTCATGTTAAGTGAAATGAGTCAGAAAGAGAGAGACAGACATAGAAAGACTGCACTCATCTATGGTATATAGAATATCAGAGTGGGAGACTAATACCCAAGAACTGTAGAAATAAGTACCAGGAGGTTGACCCCATGGCTTCGAGGCTGGCCTCACGTTCCGGGGAAAGGGCAACTCAGAGAAGCGATCACCAACTACATTGTAGTCGAAGGCCATGTGGGGGAAGGGAGTTGCGGGCTGAATGAGGGCTAGAGACTGAGCACAGCGGCCACTCAACACCTTTATTGCAAACCACAACAGCTAATTAGAGAGAGAGAACAGAAGGGAATGCCCTGCCACAGTGGCAGGGTGGGGTGGGGGGGAGATGGGTTTGGGGAGGGTGGGAGGGACGCTGGGTTTACGGGTGGTGGAGAATGGGCACTGGTGAAGGGATGGGTTCCCGAACTTTGTATGAGGGAAGTATAAGCACAAAAGTGTATAAATCTGTAACTGTACCCTCACGGTGATTCTCTAATTAAAAATAAATAAATTATTAAAAAAAAAGAAGAGATTTTTACTGGTTGTTGAATGTGATCTGGGCGAGGGCCACTCCCTGCTTTGCTCGAGGCTTACTCCTGCCTCTGTGCTCAGCTGTCACTCCCGGTGGTGCTCGGGGGATCATATGTGCAGTTGATTTGAACTGGGCTGGGTACTGGGGGAGGGGATCAAGCAAGACAAGAGCCCCAATTACTGTACTATCTCTCTCCAGAACGTGAGTTTTGTTTTTTAAAGATGATACCCACATAGTTTTACTGCATCTCACTCTAACAAATAGGTCTAAAGAATCATTCTGGCTGGCCTGCTGTTTCTCTAGCTGGAAAACTCGGCTGGAGATTGTTCATCAGCCCACTGTACTCTTCCTTTTTTAGAAACATAGATATCATCCAACCAGTTTTGTGGTTATGTTTTTTAAAAGAAAAATGTTATGGGCCAGAGAGAGAGTACAAAGTGCTGGAGCACAAGTCAGCTATGGATTAGGCTCTGAGACAGATGCCTGGTACCCAGGCCACCATCCCCGCATCAGATGCCCGGTACCCAAGCCCCTATCCCAGCATCAGATGCCCGGTACCCAAGCTCCCATCCCCGCATCAGTTGCCTGGTATCCAAGTTACCATCCCCACATCAGATGCCTGGTACCCAATCCCCCATCCCTGCATTAGCTGCCTGGTACCCAATCCCCCAACCCCACATAAGATGCCTGGTACTCAAGCCTCCATCCCCGCATCAGATGCCTGGTACCCAAGTCCCCATCCCAGCATCAGATGCCTGGCACCCAATCCCCCATCCCCTCATCAGATGCCTGGTACCCAAGCCCCCATCCCAGCATCAGATCCCTGTTACCCAAGCCCCCATCCCAGCATCAGATCCCTGGCACCCAATCCCCCATCCCCTCATCAGATGCCTGGTACCCAATCCCCCATCCCCTCATCAGATGCCTGGTACCCAAGCTCCCATCCCAGCATCAGATCCCTGGTACCCAAGCCTCCATCCTAGCATCAGATGCCTGGTACCCAAGCCTCCATCCTAGCACCAAGCCTCCACACGTGCAGCCCAGTAGCCTTTCACCCCTGCTGGGTTCTAACACTGATGGCCCTGGGTACGACTAAGACTAAAGCGAGGCCACGATGTCAAGCTAGCACAGCGGGTCAGGGGTCACAGGGAATGAATTATAAGAACCCCATCACTGCTTGGGAGACTCCACTAAAGAAAGATGTCATAACATTTGAAAGCATATTAATATGAAATTATTTTGATTATGTTACCTAGGCAATGTTTTACAATTACCAAGTAACTGAACTTTGAAGCATTATTTTATGTCCAATCCTAAATTGGTTTATAACCTCTATAATTGGTTTATAATTCATAGCAACTCCTTAGCTCATGAATTTTTGCATTCTCTTGTGCATAATCAAAAACTTATTTTTTAATAAAGTAACTTAAGATGGGACATTTTGGTTTTGTTTTTGGCTTTGGGGTCACACCTGGCGATGCTCAGGGCTTACTCCTGGTGCTGCATTCAGGAATTTTTCCTGGTGGTGCTCAAGAACCCTATGGGATGTCTAGCATCAAACCTGGGCTGGCCACATGCAGGAAAAGTGCAGTACCTACTGTTCTATTACTCTGGCCCCTAGGGAAATGTGTGTTTAATGAATGACTTTATTTGCATTTATGTGTTAAGGCAAACGTCCTACCACTGCGGGTAGGGCGTTCACCTTGCACACAGCTGGCCAGGGTTTAATTCAGAGGATTCCCCTCTCGGAGAGCCCGGCAAGCTACTGAGATTATCTCGCCTGCACAGCAGAGCCTGGCAAGCTCCCCATGGCATATTCAATATGCCAAAAAAAAAAAAATAACCACCCAGTAACAACAAGTCTCAAAATGGAGACATTACTGGTGCCCGCTCGAACAAATCGATGAGCAATGGGATGACAGTGGCAGTGACAGTTTATTTGTTAAGATTATAATATGCAACTATCTAGTGTTACTCCTCTAACTTTGAGTACAAAAGTTCAGTAATTTGACTACAAAGATTTGGGTAAAAATATACTTGATAAGATATAAATATGTTATTTGTTGATAAGAGAAAGCAGATAAACAGAAATTTTATTAGCAAGTCAGAAATAAGTTCAGAAATCAATTATACATTGACTCATTTTTTATATTTAAAAAATAAGCCAACATATAACCAATTATTTTTGTTCTTTATTTAAAAAAATAAACTAACGTATAATTTTCCTCAAGTTCTATCAGTCATGTTTTCTGTGACTACTTTTAGCTTTTAGAAATGTTGCTTATACCTAGCATGAGAATGTATTTGGCAAATTTTCCTTTCAGATGTTTATAGAAGATAACACCAGCAAAGAGGCAAAATGTGTTTGCTTCTGGACAGTCGTGATTTTTAGAAAAGCCTTTATTTCAGACCTCTTAAAATCCTCCTCATTAGTCTGAGTAGTGACAGATTTACACAGAATGTGTCTAACAGCTGAAATGCCAACGAAAATACCAATTGGCTTTTTTTTCTCTAGGATCAATTTTCTTGCCATAGTTCATGCTGCTGAACAATAATTCACTCAGTCCTGTGTTTGTGACCTGTTAATAAATTTTCTTTTTTCCCACCCCTCTGGGGTCAGTGCCTATTTCAGGAGGATTTACTAGCATTTTGATTGTGTGGAAATTCTTCCCTTTTTATCAATCTTTTGAAACTGTTATATACTAATAGCATCTTCTAACATTTTATTTTTAAAACCTGTGTTTCCTGTAATGTGGTTGACGGGTCTTGGGCATTCTGAAGTATAACTGTGTAAAAGATGAAGAATGGTGGCTAGGAACTGAGTGTCAGGATGTAGGCGTGTATTTCTTTGGTTTGGGGACACCCGTGGCAGGTCTCAGGGGCCGGCCCAGGGTCAGCCACAGGCAAGGCGAGCGTCATTACTCGATGAAACAATATTGAGAATTTTTTTCTCATTTATTAATTAATTTTTAATTGAATCTCAGTGACAGACACATTTATAAAATTGTTCACGATTGGGTTTCAGTCATGTAATGTTCTGACATCCGTCCCTTCACTAGTGTACATTTCTCTCTCTCTCTCTCTCTCTCTCTCTCTCTCTCTCTCTCCTTTTGGACTCTTTGGCTTATAATACAGATAATGAAAGGTTATCAGGTATGTATCTTTACCCATGGCCTTCAGCCCCCACACACACTTGTGGTAAGCTTCCAACCACTGACTTGTCTTCCTGGCCCCTGTTTACCGTCAACTTGGATATTCACTTGTATCACTTGTCTTCCTGTTGATCTTCGATTTGCTTGAGCAGGCACCAGTAACATCTCCATTTGTCCCTGTTGCATGCTAGTGTAGCCCAATGATACCTGCTTGCTCCAGGAACAGGAAGAGCCTCAAACCGTTCATTCAGGGTTTTGACGGAGAAGTCTGACCATCTCGTTGGTGGGCGGCCAGCGGTCTTTTGATGTCCCGTGGAATCTAGTCGGTAACAGCTCTAGTCCAGCGGTCATCTCTGAATCACATTAAATGTCTGGCCCATCTAATTTTTATGTCAACTTGGATATTAGTCATATATATATATATATATTCCACTAATGAATGTAGTCATTCTATACCTGTCCCTCTGCTTCTGACTCATTTCACTCAACATGATACTCTCCATGTTAATTAATTTGAATAAGCAAATGTCATGACTTCATCTTTTCTAACAGCTGCATAGTACTCCATTGTGTAGATGTACCATGATTTCTCTAACCAGTTATCTGTTCCTGGGCATGTGGGTTGTTTCCAGATTCTGGCTATTGTGAATAGTGCTGCAATGAACAACAAACTGCAGATAAGAATTTTTAACCTTAAAATAAAAATAATTAGCTTGTCTGCTTTTCAAAACATTATCATCTTTGACTTTGACCGAAATTTGTGTAACTTTAAGAGCAATATAATATAATGTATTTTCAAAGTTAAAAACAAAAGATTCCAGCTTGACATTAAAAGGTATATATCCATTGGGGGAGACTAACACCCAAAAGTAGTAGAGATAAGGACCAGGAGGTCTGCCCCACAGCTTGGAAACTGGCCTCACATGCTGGGGGAAAAGGCAGCTGAGATAGAGAAGGGAACACCAAGTAGAGGATGTTGGGAGGACCCATTCGGGTTGGAAGATGTGAACTGAAAGTAGACTATAGACCGAACATGAAGGCCACTCAATACCTCTATTGCAAGCTACAACACCCAAACTTCAACACCCAAAAGGGAATGCCCTGCCACAGAGGCAGGGTGGGTGGTGGGGGATGGGGTGGGGGTGGTGGGAGGGATACTGGGTTCATTGGTGGAGGTGAATGGGCACTGGTCGAGGGATGGGTCAAGATCACTGTATGAGTGAAATGCAAACACATAAAATTGTAACTGTACATTACAGTCATTCTCTAATAAAAAAATTTTAAAAATGTATATACCCACTGGGACATACTCTGAAGCAAGTCCTTCTCAAATGTCTTTGGATGAGTGCTTAACCATGTCTTTATTTCTGCTACCAAATTGTTCTATTTCATTTGTTTTTTCGTTCCACATCACTTTCACATTTGTATACTCATTCCTTACTCTTATCTCAAGCTTTATAATCTCAGTGCCAGACCCTATCTATTTTGGCAGAGTGGGTGGGGCCATACCCAGCTATAACCTGGGGCTACTCCCTACTCAGTGCTCAGAGATCACTCCTGGCTGTGTTCAGGGTTCCTATGTAGTGACTGGAATCACTCCAGGGTTGACTGCATGCAAAGCAAACATCTTAAGCCCTGTCCCATTCATCTGGCTCATTAAACTATCTGAATCTATTCCTAGCTTAATGCGTTAAATGAGGCTGGTGATGGTGTAAACATTTATATATGCCAGACAGCTTATCTATTTAATAGTAAAATATTCATTTTATTTTTATTAGTTTTTACAAGTTCTACCATAGACTGCTTCCCTCTTGAAAACTAAATGTGAGATGTTAATAAAACCTAAGTTTTCACATTCTGTCCAGTTATATTATTGGTTGTTGTCATAAATCAATTTTTTTTCAATAAATACGGAAAACCATACTCAGGCATAGTGTTTTACTATTTAATTTCCATGAGCATAGTTCTTAGCGAGAACAAGCAAACCCGATTATCATTTCCTGTGCTTATGTCTAAATGATGCATCAGGTTATGTGAGTTTATGTGAGAATGAATCCAGACTTTAAGGCCATCTTCAACTCAGAGGTTTCAATTCTGGAACAGATGCCTGGGTGTTTTGTCCCTTCCACCAAGCTAACTCTATCATCCTTAGGCTGGGAGTGTGAGAGCAGAAAGAGTTGTTTTAGATTTTAACCTGAAAATTTCCAGCAAAAAAGAAACTGTTTCTCTATGTGGCTCAGTAAGATGAAATCAAGTTTTCCAGAAGCTCTAAACAGCTTCATTTTTGTCCTATTGTCCAAAATTTGGTCTTAGTTTATTTCTTATGTAATTCATGGTTACAGAGGTATGTTATTCATTGATAAGATCAGATTAGCCTTCATAATAATTATTAGATTAGTAAGAGTTTGCATGTTATCTTGAGTGCCACATTTGTCTCACCTGTGAAACAAGGTGAGTTATTCAGAGTATGATCTGTGTCTTTAAAAAAATATTCACAGTGCAAAAAATAGCCTAGTCATTTGAACATAGTAGGTAACTGATAAGCACTTGATCACTTTGCTAACTAAAAGTTGAGGAAATCTTTGTAATCACTTTCCCAAGGTGAAGTGGTGAAGGGTACAGAGGACTTCCATGGACAGTGACCTTTATAGAAGATATTTCAGCTAAAAGTTTGTAATGCACGATGATAGTAATTATAGACTTTCTTCCTCTAATCACCCACCACTAGTATATTAGTATGAGAGCAGAATACTTACTTATTAACAATATGGGCTTTGAAAATGGTCTCATCTCTTCCACAAATTAACTACAACTAGCAGAATTTCAATAGCCTTTCACTGAGTTTTTTATTGCATTTTAATTTATTTTATTTTCTTATTGAATCACTGTGAGATACAACTACAAAGCTTGCATGTGTTTGAGTTTCAGTCTTACAATGATCGAACACCCATCCCTCCACCAGTGCACATTCCCCACCACCAATGTCCCCAGTATCCCCCCTCCCAACGTATCCCAACCTTCATCCCCCATCCCAACCCTCCCCCTGCCTCTATGGTAGACAATTTCCCCCATGCTCTCTCTCTACTTTTGGGCATTATGGTTTGCAATACAGATACTGAGAGATTATCACGTTTGGTCCTTTACCTACTTTCAGCACACGTCTCCCATCCCGAGCGATCCCTCCAGCCATCACTGACTTAGTGGTCCCTTCTCTATTCCAGCTGCCTTCTCCCCCAGCTCCTGAGGCAGGCTTCCAACTATGGGGCAGTATTCCTGGCCCTTGTGTCTACTGTCCTTGGGTGTCAGCCTCATGTTATGTTATTTTATATTCCACAAATGAGTGCAGTCCTTCTATGTCTGTCCCTCTATTTCTGACTCATTTCACTTAGCATGATACTCCTGATGACTATCCACTCATAAGCAAATTTCATGACTTTATCTTTCCAAACAACTGCATAGTGTTCCATTGTGTAGATGTACCAAAGTTCTTTGACTGAGTTTTGCTATCCCATAATTTATTTAAGCTACTCCAACTTTCATGGCCTGAATAGAGTACAAATCTTATTTTCTTGCCCTGACCCTGGAAGAATGTGGATTATGGCTCATATGTCTTCAACATGAATACACCTGTCCCTCATAAACTGGCTTGTGTCCAAAAAATTAAAAAGTCAGGCAGATCACTATCATTTTGGTCCTCAAAGGTATGGAATCTATCTGGATTCTCCAAACTTTGTTCATATAAGAGCAAGCTGGATTTTTGAGACATTTCATCTTCAATAACTTTAAGGTAATTCTTTATCATCTCTCTCACTAAAGAGAAAAAAGATAATCTACTAATGTATTATATAATAAGAGTTCCCACAATATAAAATTCTTCTTAGTTTAAACCTAATTTGTTTTCTCTGTATGAGTGTAAGACTGACAGTAAGTCTTGACATGCAGAATTCCAGGGCTAACCAGTGATTTCATTAAGCCTAACTGATCCCTCTTATTATATTATACCGAGATATCAAATAATACTCACACTATATTAAGTACGGTGCATTTAAAATGAAAACCCATGCCCTAATATGATATGAAAAATTATATGCAAATAAAATAAAAATAATAAAGTTTTGTGTATCAAATCAAAGCAGCAGAATGGGAAAATTTATGATGTTATTTTAGAAGAGTTATACCATAACATGCATATGTTTATACTCTGCTGAGCTCTCACTGGTTGTGAAAACACATTGGAAATATGAAGATTTGAAGTAGTTCATCAATAATTCTACCTACCTCCAAGATGCTGCATAAAATTAATAAGATAAATTACCTAAATCAATTAGCAGATTATTACTGGACTTACAATAAGTACCTAAGTGTTATTACTACTATGATTATTGTCTATTATTCTCTAACATATTTGGAGATGAAAATTGGAGATTTTTATTATTTCTTCATATAGTGGTATATGTCTGTATATATGTAGTGTTTCTTTATATATCCCTTATATACAAGCTTGAGCCAGATGTGTTCTAGAAAGTTCTGCATTTCAAATAATAAATTATTTAGAACTTACATTCATACTTTTTATCAGCTATTATTTATCATAACTATTAGGTATGATTCTTCCTAGTTTTTCAAACATGAAGGGTCATGTTCTTGTGTGACAGATGAGAACTGAATGAAATTACATTTTCCCGCTGACTTTCCCAAGCTGAAGTCTAAAGCCTAAAATTAGAGAGGAAAGAAGTTCTAATTAAGTATAATAATGTTCAACTGTTCTTTTTTTTAACACAATCTAACTGATTCTGTCTTCTCAGCATTCCTACAACAGTGTCAGGGACATTTTATTATCCCAAATATGCATAGTCAGAATTGGTATTCAATGAGGTTAAATAATTTCCCTGACGTCTTATGTCTGGAAAATGTCAGGGTTTAACTTGGTCATAAAACCCAGAGATGTTTTGTTTTTTACTGCATTATGTTTCATTTTTTAAAAAAGACACAATTTAGAAAATACATTTAATCATTTTTCTTTCATCACACATTTCTAACTAGGCAAAGTCAGGCTAAAACTGTGTTGTTATTGTATCAAATAGGACTTGCCTACAGCAAAAGTGTTAGTATGTGGTTCATTTTTCTGTGAAATACTGCATTTCCTTTCATGATGAGTGTACTGCAATGAGTATACTGCAATACCTTTCGTAATGAGTATATCCCAAGACACGGAGAAGTCTTCTCTGAGAAGTAACAAGACAGTGTATAAGTAGTTCCTCCTGTCCCAGGAGTCCCAAGATTACCTGCTGTTTGTTTTTTCATAGATGGACTCATGGAACACGGTGACAGTAGTCCCTACAACTCTGGTTAATTAGAACGGACAGATACCCCAACAGTGTCAGTAAGGCACAAAATTTCAGTCATTCCTTTATTTCCTTTGTTTCCACTCCGCTTATAGAGAAGACCGCTATAGACTCACCATGTTTTCCTAACGTTAATGTGGAGTGAGTTTCAGAATGTGAACGGAGTCAAGGTTTGAGAAGTTTGAGGTGCATCCCAAAGGGGTGCCTTTGCCCATTTTGGTCAAGAAGTGAGCAATTGGCCTTCGAGCTCCTACTGTTGGCTTCCAAGCACAAGTGATTCCCTGCGGTGTTGGATGATAATGTGACTGCATTTGTGTTAATGCTTTCATGTTACCATTTTTAATATCCTTAGGAAATTGCTTTGGGAGCTGTGTGCCACAAGTTGTGGGTAAGATCTCCAAAATATTTATTACAATTCACACTATCACAACTTGCCTAGTTTTTAACGACCCATGTAGATTTAATTTTTTGCCTTATTATCTCCAAAGAATTATAAAGAAAATTTAACAAGATCCAACCCAGGTGTATTTTTTAAAAAGTTCTTGAGAAATTTGTGTTATGTTTATTAATAAAGATTTCAACTTCATTGAACTTAAGTCATTATCTGATACCTTTATGTTTAGAAATTTTAAAAAAGTTACTCACGCACATAAAAATATCTGTATTTTTTCTTTGGTTTTGGGAACCACACACACCAAATAGTGCTCAGGGTTTGCTCCTGGCTCTGTGCTCAGGGATTACTCCTAGAGATGCTTAGGAGACCAAACTCTGGTCAGATGTGTGCAAGGCAAACACTCTATTTGTACTGTCACTCCAGCCCCTATATTCATCTTTTCCAATTCCCTTTAAATGCTAACTCTTATGTCTACATTGACTAAGTTAAAAATATCAGGAAAGTCCTGAAAAATTCAATACATCATAATCATTCTATGTGCCCTAGCAAAGCATATTATATCTATAAAATTAAATGATATAGTCCTCAGTTATTACACTAGCATTTTTCATTTACTTGAATTAAAATTGTTTGAGTCCTAAATTTGGGGGTTTATGTCTTTCATTCAATTTATTTTGTTTCTCTTCAATTGATTAAAAAATTGTAAATGGGACAGGATTAGAAATAACTCAGAAGGAAGGAGACCATTTTATTCAGGTCATTACTCTTGTAAACCATTTTTTTTTTTAATATCAAGGAATCACAGAAATGGGTCACACACTGCAAATGATAAATTTGGGGCTTCAAACAAATGTTGCACATTTTTTCCCTTAAAAAACAATTTGCCATTCTGCACAAGAACTAATTACCTGAAGGCTCGGAGTCAACTGCTGCCAAATGGTCTCTCGGTGAGCAGAGAAGAGAAAGGAAGCACAGAGCAGCAAACCTCGGGGATTCACCTGCCGTCTCTGCAGCCAAGATTGTTCCTACGGCGTCAGACAACAATTAAGAACCTAGAATTGAAGGTGATTCAGAAAAGGGCAAAGAGAAAAGTATAACTCTTTTAATGAGGTTATCCTCAGCACAGTAAAAGTCGGTCCAGAACACAGTAAAAAAAAAAATAAAAACAAGAAGAGGAAAAAAATGTAAAAATCTAACAACCCAGATAAGACTAGATAACTATCCTTAAAGATTTGTGGGGAAGTAGGACAAATTTTGGCACTGTGTATATTATGATTGTGTCACCCTGAGAAGTTTTATTTCTTATCTCTAAGCCCAGTTTTCTCACAAATAAAATAAGGATGACAGGCTAAATGACTGTCTGTTGGCAGCCTACTCTTCTGTAAAGCGTGATGGAAGATGGCATATTTGCAAACCATTTTCATTTTAGAAGTACGGGACATATTCCTTGCCTGTGTTTGCTCAGTACTACGGTAGGAGCTAGGCACCCAGTAAGCCTGCAGAACAGATCTTACAGAATGAATAAATCAGAAACTAAAAACGACACTGTGAAAGGCTGGTCTAGTGGCTGTCATTGAGGAAATGAATTTCAAAAGACATCACTGTAAAAAAATCTTTAAGGTAAATGGCATTATGAAGGGGAAAGGTCAGTAAGATGGGCGTCTTCACAGAATTTTACAATCTGCCGTAGGTGTGCTTATTCGGGACTGGATGAACACAAAGTGGCTTGAGGTTTTCATGAATAAAGAACAACATTCTGCTGAGTTCTTTGTCATTCAGAGTAACACCAGACTGTCCCATTATGGGAGGGTACCACTCCATGAGAGGCAGAGATGAATGTTTCCATGGCTGCATTTTTAAGTTGAATAAACTGGAGTAAAAAATATCACTAGATTTAATACACAGTATTGAATTTTGAAAAACATCTTCTCAGCTGGTAACTTGTGCCAAATACAGCCATAGATTTTGTTCAATTAGCTTTTCTTATAATAAATGAAATTTTATTATTGCAAACTATACATTTAAAGCATCCTCATCTGACGTTTGAAAGATGCTATTGACAGAGCTGATAAAAAACACACCACGGAGAGTTGCATTCTGTTCTTAAAGTTTATAGATGTCTGAGAGATCTAGTTTCTAGTTTTTCACGATGCTAGTATAGCTAAAATGTTTAGTACAGGAAAATTGAAGTGATCATTTTATTTTCAGGTAGACCTTTGACTTTGAGAAGACATCAAATTGCTTTATGAAACAGAGACCTTTATAATTATGGAACATTCTTCTGTCAGAGATAATTGAAACCATAGTGTTGTTTAAGATGACATGTCTTTCTATGCATTTGCTGTTCTAGAAATTAGTTAGGACCTTAAATATAAGATCCACACACAAACACACATTTTAGGGGGCTGGAGACACAGTATATGGATTATGGTAGGATTTATGGTGCTTGTCTCTGTTAAAGTGTCTGTGGCCAATCCAGACTAGTACATTTTGAATAACATATGTAAAGGTGAGAGATTTCAAATGGATTTTCTGAAAGTGGTGGCACTTTTAAGGTAATATCCAAAAGGTATTTACACTAAAATTTAAAGTACTGTTTAAAGTAACGCTCATTCTGCTGCTGGTTATGTGTTTAATCATTTGGAGAGCACTTAGAATAGTTGAGGGAGAGTTTCAAAGAAAAGCACTGAAGTATTCCTGTAATGTAGAGAAACGTCACCACACTTGATACAATTCTAGAGTTGAAACTGATTTGATATCAAAGCTCCAATATTAAAATCAATAAGTTTAAAAATCAATTTAAACAATCCACTATTTTAGTGCTGAAGGATACATCCAAGACACTCAAGTTCAATTATTAAAATTTCCTTGAAAAAGGATCATGATCTCCAAAGTGTAGATAGTTTGCTCAAGGTCAGCAAGAGAGAAAAATTCTATTTGGTTTTTGAGCCAAGCCAGCTACTCTCAGACCTTACAACTGGCTCTGTGCTCAGGGTTTCCTGCCAGTGATGCCCAGGGGACCGCCCAGAGTTCTGGGGATCAAACCTGCGTCAGCAGTTCGGAAGGCAAGAGCCCCGCCTGCTGTACTATGTCTCTGTCACCTCCCCGCCCCATTGACCTCCTTCATCTCTTCATCTCCTCTTCCTTCTTTCACTATCTGTCAACACAACTTCCAGGAGTTCACTTGGCTGCATTGAAACCATGATCCCGAGTGGGGGGCCAGGGGATAGCACAGTGCACCCTCCAACCTCACCTACTCTCCAGGGGAGATTCCACGTTTGGGGGATCGCTTCCTCTGTCCCCACAGTAGGGCAAGGGCCTTGGTCACCCCTTCCCTAAGCCTTTGCTGCTTCTGTGCAAAGAAAATTTGTCCAGATTTCAGGTCTGCATCTGGGTTGGGGAATTCTCATTTTGGTCGAGACCTGCTGTAATTATGGGAGAAGAACAGCACCCATTCTTCCTTTCTCTAAGACACCCCAGCCCCATTCAAGGCACATAATTTTAATGGTAAGCTTTTAGAAGTACATTTATATTGGCAGTGAGTAGCCTGCACTCTAATGTATACCCATGTTCAGGCATGATCTCCAGATACAGTCATTTACACTGGGATCTGACTGGAAGTTGTTAAATGTGTAGCTTGATAAAGATGGAGGGGAAGCCTTTTATAAGAAAATAATTGCTAAAAAGTTTCTAAAATACCAGAGGCCAGTTTTGAGACTATATTGAGTATAAATTTGTGACTACAAATTGAAGCCTAACACTGATTTTTCTCTAGCAACGCTTCGTTGCTAGGTGTAGTCATTCTTTACATCGAGGATACACAGGGCTTATGCCTTGCTAGAAAAGTATGATGCAGAAAGAAAAAGTCAGCAAAAGAAAAGGATATTTGCATTAGAAAGGTGATAATCCTGTGCCCTGGAATCTATGGTAAATAACAAAGGAAAATTAAGGAGTGACAGAGAGAAAGTGGTAGGTTCAAGTGATTAAAGATTTTCATGCATTTAAAGAATTGTTTTGATTAAAAGAAACGAAGTAATAGTGAGTAACTCTAAATATGTGTGAAAAAAATGCTATTTGTTACAAATAGAAGGATTGAATGTAATCTTCTAGGCATGATATACATGCACAACATTGGGGAGATAATGAACTGTCTTATTCTGCCTGTTGCTTGTTTTAGGTACATTTTGGTGGTGTGGTGACTCTTAAAGTAGAAAACCTGTGTTCAAAGTGTCTCGTTATACATCTTCAGGAAGATTATTTTAACTCTGCAACTAATGGCTTCTCACCACAGAATGATAATCCCTTAAATTCCTCAAATACTTTATATTTAATACTTTTAAGTCTCGAGCCAAATATATGTGTGAACATGCATATATGTGTGAACAAGTGTGTTGATATTCATTAGTTTTGAAGGGAATATGTACATGATTTCCTAGGCTACAATTACTAGAAATTATGTAAATACTACTAGGGAAAGATAGCGAATGAGAAAAATTAAATTAAAAATTAAATTAAAATCCATTAAAATATGGTGTATGCTGCCATGGAGACAGACTGGGTTGGGGGGTGACTTTATGGGGTGGGAGGGAACTTTGGGACACTGGAGCTGAGAAATTACACTGGTGTGGGGGTGTTGGAATGTTGTATGACTGAAATGCAATCAAGAACATAGTACCACTGTAGCACTGTCGTCCCGTTGTTCATCAATCTGCTCGAGCGGGCACCAGTAATGTCTCCATTGCGAGACTTGTTACTGTTTTTGGCATATCGAATATGCCACGGGTAGCTAGCCAGACTCTGCCTTGTGGGTGGGATACTCTTGGTACCTTGCCGGGATCTCTGAGAGCAATGGAGGAATCAAACCCAGTGATTCAATTAAAAAATAGAAAAAATATATGGCATAGAGACATATTGTACCTGCAGCCTCACACTCTCCTCAAAGTCTGAATAGGAAAAATCTACAGTTTTTGACATACCAAAGGTGAAGAAAATTCACCATATTTTCTTTAGCATATTTTCCAGGTAATAAAAAGGACAGTATATTCTTTTGGTTTCAAATTATTTTTTATGATTAAAAGAATTTTTTCCCCTCCATGATCGAACATGCACATACATGACTACATGTCTCTAAACTTCAGAATTAGGAGACTTGAGTGAAAAGCAGAGAAGCAAATAAGAGAAGTGTTCCCACGTGTTTTGTGCTTTAGAAAGACAAATTAAAGAAATACATGTAGACATGGGTTGCTAATTAGCTTCTAATTTTTCACAAGTTTTAATTTAGTACCTAATAACATATTTATGTAAAAATTTGGTGACACTAAAATTTAAGGAAGTAGTTTAAAAATATCCCCACACAGCTGGTTCTCTGGTAGAAATCATTTGAAACCTGTCATTGTTCTCTGCACTCAAAATTTGATATTGGAAGAAAAAAATTCTTTAAATATATTATATTTTCATATAAGTATATCTAGGATCCAGGTGAAATTTTGAAAAGCAAAATTATAAAATGTCATCATATATATGTATTTTCAATGACCTTAATGTATTGGTCCAAAAGAATAGAATCACAATTATTTGACTAGAATATCCAGAAGTCAAAAATTGCTGATTTATTCCTGGCTATTGCTAGAATATCCAGTTGTCAAAAATTGCAGCTTTATTTTAGGTTATTTCCCCTAGGATAAAAAGAAATGAGGAAATGTTTTTATTCACAGTTTGTAGCAAAAAAAAATACTGAAAGGATTAAAAATTTGAATTTAATTAATTTAATTAATTAATCCCAAAAAATTTTGTTGATTCAACTTTAATAGAAGCAAATGAATTTATATTATCTTATAAATTGCTAAACTCAGCACCACTTAAACAATTCACAAATATAATTTTGTAGTATAAATTTGGTATAACAATAGTTATATAAATGAGTAGAAATGGAAAGATTTCCTTAATCAAGATGTATTAATATATTATTAGCCATGCATCAGACATTGTTTGGGAAATTGTGGATAATTTAGAAATATACCAACAAGGAGACATTTAGTACACCACAACCACCACTATTATCATCAAGGACTTTTATTGTATATTGCAGACTTTGAATTTCCCTGAAAGTGGATGAGGCACTGTCCTGAAGTATAAATTACAGTGATAAAATTAGATAGACTGTTTGTAGAGCTGAGATATAAACCTATTGAAGAAATTATCTGAATTTATCATGAAGTTTGCCAAGTGAAGGAGTATTTATTATGATAAACACCTAGAAAAAAACCTTTGGTAGAAGAATACCTGAGTTTTCCAAGGACAACTAAGAAAATCCAATTCTTTAATGAAATAATAGGTTTGCGATATAGATAGGAGTGAGATTAGAGATTTTAGACAAATAGATAATCATTTTTTCACTGTATCAGTCATCCCGTTGCTTATTGGTTTACTCGAGCAGGCACCAGTAGTGTCTCCATTGTGAGACTTGTTGTTACTGTTTTTGGCATATTGAATATACCACAGGTAGCTTGCCAGGCTCTGCCGTGTGGGTGGGATACTCAGGTAGCTTGCCGGGCTCTCTGAGAGGGCTGGAGGAATCAAACCAGGGTTGGCCACGTGCAAGGCAAACGCCCTACCCGCTATGCTATCGCTGTAGCCCTCAGGTGAAATACTGGAGCAATCATATTTTATTATGAATTAATCATTTTGAGATTCTTTAGTATATATTATGTTTGTTTTATTATATGAACTGAAGTTTATTTTACAAATGATCAATTAATTTTATCATGATCATGAAATCCTGTTGATCATGGAGTGGCTTGAGCGGGCTCAGTAACCTCTCCATTCGTCCTTTACCTGAGATCTTAGACGTCTCTCTCGGCTTGGCCCTCCCAACGATGCCACATTGGAGGCTCTTTCAGGGTCAGGGGAATGAGATCCAGCTTGTTACTGGCTTTAGCATATGAATACGCCATGGGAAGCTTGCAAGGCTGTCCCATGTGGGCAGGAAACTCTCAGAGGCTTGCCAGTTTCTCCCAGAGGGAGAAGTAGGCTACAAGATATCACTTCTGGGAGCTTGCTTTAAGTCTCTGGATGTTGGCTGTTGATGAGATTACACACACCTGGGTTCCTCTGCCGGTACCTTCATGCGTGAGGCCAGTCCGAACGTGTGAAGAGGGGCCTTGAGCATGGCTCTGGCTAGGTTCTGGTGGTCTTCAGCCGCTGGGAGCTCTGCTCGGGGCAGAGAGGTAAGCTGGAGACCATCCCCTCCGAGGGGCCCCAGGGAAGACAGCTTGGCATGCGGGCAAGAGACTCTCTTATATATTATAGATATAATTAATTATATCTATATTATCTATATATTAATTAGTATAGATATAATTAATTTTATATCTCCAGAAAAAAATTTATTTCTTTTTGACTCTTTAAAACATAGTTGTACCACTGTTTTACAATACTGTATGTTTAGGAATAAGATTCACATTTCCTCACATATATATTATAACTGATACCCAGCATCAACTAATTTTAACCCTCCACCACCATGCCTCTTCTTTATTCTTCTCCCATGGAAATAACTTTCCAAATATTCCACAACGCCACATCTGCACATTAGCTGCTCAGCCTGTCCATGCCTTTTAAATTCAGTTGATTTGATGTTGGCCACCAAGAGAGATCTCTATGCTGATGCACCTTTCATTGCTAGTATTTAGTGTTTCTTGTTTTCCGTGTGTCTTAATTTCCTACTTAAGAATTAATAATTAGATTTTGTCAGAAATAACATTATGTAAAGTCCAGTTGATGTTCTGTGTAGCTGATTAGTTTGTATCTGTAACAGACAGACACCTTTATAAAAAAAATAACCACCTAGCTATGCCCTGGAAATATTCCATTTTTGACTCAACTTTATTGTATATATGCTCATAAGATATAAGGACCACAAGACTCTGGAGAAGAAATAATGTAACATATGCTTGTTTCTAAGATGAGAACTTCTAGAAAACTGGAGGCATAGAAGTTCTATACTTGTTTAATATTTTAGTTAGCCTACAGCAATGATAATCACAGGCAAACTCTATGAAAAGCTATTTGTGCCCACAAAGTAACATTAATTTTCTTTTAATCTTTATCTGCCCCAGGAAATATTTCAATTGAATTTCACATTTCTTTCCAAGAAATCAGGAACTCTGGAATCCAAACTCATTTACTTAAACTTTTGCCAAAGTTATTTCAAAGCCTAAATGTATTTAAAACCCAGAATTTATTACCCTGCATTTGTTTCATTAATATGTAGAAGTGATGTGGTTTTGGCGAACTTTAATGAAATCTGGAATTAGTTGTATTCACCAAATGAGTTATTTAATCATTCATTTCTTATGCACATGTTTATCATTCATTGTATTTTTTTAAATATTTAAAAAATGTTATGTAGTCACCATGAAGTTACAAATCTACTCAATATTGATTTTCAGGCATACAATGTTTTAACACCAATCTTTTCATGTATATAAAGCACATAAATCCTTTCATGTATATAAATATATAAGAAGTATATATATATAAATTATATAATATGTATACATACCTACACAGGTACACATACATACACACACACTATGTGCATGTATATATGTGTGTATATATATATGTATATATATGTATATATATGTATATACACATATATCTATCTTGCACTGTGGTTGACGGTACCATTGCAGATAGGGTTTTGTACATAGCATTTTACCACCTCTCATCACTACGGTCTTCTTCCTGTTGAACTCTTCACTCACCGTAAGCCTTGACCACCCAGCCCCCTCAAGTGGCATGCTTCCTATGAGATACCAGTCTTCGTGTTCTTTGCTTCCATTGTCGTTGAATATTAGTTATTCTCCCAGAATCACAATATCCTAAACTACCGTTAAAAGTCAGCACGGGCTGGCACCAATAACAAACTATGTTTTATAGTTCAGTAGGAGACTGTAGATTTTATAAAGATCCTCTCATTTATTTTTACAAATTTATTTTTACAAAGATTTATTATGGACTGACTGAAAGGATTTGGTTAAAGAAAGATAGTCTTAGATTAGGGTCGTACTGGGAGAATATGCCGGAATCCCTCCACAGAACACCTACTGTGTTCAAGCACTGGATACTGTGCTTAGAAACTGACATCCCTCTTCCCAGTTCTCTTATCAGTCAAATGAACATACTGAGCTCCATGTTATTTAAGGTTTCTTTCTGACACCTTCTTATGCCTTTATAGTTGAGTTTAAGTTGAAAAAGATGCTCAGTCATAAAAGAAGTTATTAAATAATTTAAATAATAAACATTTATTAATACTTTGGAGAAATCATTACAGTGGACTTGCCAGAGCGTGAGATATCAGATAGCTTTCTGTAATTTTTCATACTGGAACGCAGAGCAGCCCCATGAAAGGACTGTTGGGTACTCTGATTTCTGACTTCCGGTTCCTAAAAAAGTAGGGAAATCTTTGTAACATGATGACAATTTTGGAAACATTAGCACTGTAACACTGTAGCGCTGTAGTCATTGATTTGCTGGAGCAGGCACCAGTAACGTCTCCATTGTGAGACTTGTTACTGTGTTTGGTATATCAAATACGCCATGGGAAGCTTGCCAGGCTCTGACGAGTGGGTGGGATACTCTCGGTAGCTTGCCGGGTTTTCCAAGAGGGATGGAGGAATCAAACCCAGGTTGGCCGTGTGCAAGGCAAACGCCCTACCCGCTGTGCTATCGCTCCAGTCCTTGGAAGCATTAATCATTGTTCATTAATGGAAACACTAATCATTAAACGTTACATTCACAGTAATCATTGTGAAGGACAGGTTCCCCCCATCCACTGCCCATGTATACTCTAGACTGTGGTGACCTCACCCCCAAACACAGTTATGGAAGCTGAGGCAACGGTACCGGGGGTACCTTGGATAGGGGCCTTGCCTTGTGGGTGGTTTAACCACTTTCAATCCCTGACACCACACCTGGTCCCTGAGCTGCCAGGAGTGACCCCTGACTTCAGAGCCAGGAGGAAGTCCCGAGTGCCTCTGAGTACAGCCCCGTCGGTAAAAAATAAATTGCTTTCAAATTAAGCATTTGCTTCAACTACACATCCAAATGTCTTCTCCTGAGAGATTTTTCAGTCAGTCTTTAGCTCCTGCTTGCCACCCTCTGTGCCCGACTCACAGGGTTTGCCAGCTAAGCCGTCCCCATTCCTTCAGACCTTTCATACTCCTCTTGCTTCCGCATGCGTGTGGGCCACCAGGAATCTGTGGAAATGGAATTCTTACTCAGCAGCGTCTCAGATAAAGGGCCATTTTATTACTTATTTTGATCTCATTGGTGTCTTGCACGATATCTGTTCTATTGTAAATTGATAATAAATGCGTAAGATAGGGGAAACGACTGAGAAGGAAATTGGAATTGAAGAGAGAGGAAGGGAAGGCAGGTTAAAAACTAGAATCAGGTGATTTTACTGCGTTGTCATACTGCCTCTCAACCTCCAGGAGGCTGCAGGAGAGAAGATAACAGGGATTAACTTTTCATCGCATTTCAACTGGACATACATCACCCCCACCCGAATTTCCATTATTGGGTTTTTAAATGGGGGTATTCCCAGTGAAGAGAGACAGGGAGAATCGTCATCTTTGATTCTTTTTCTTGCACATAAGTACATTTTGCACAGGTCTTGCCAAGAGAAAGATGACCTTGTTTTCCCTTTAATTAAGCATAGTATTTGGGAGTGGAGGCGAGGTATTAAGTTCTTCTCCCTTCGGTGTAGGAAGCAGTTTGTAATAATAAAATCAGTGGAATAGCTCATCGGAGGATGGAATCCTGGATACATTTTAGATGATCGCCAACTTGATTTATGTTTGTTTTAATTTAAAGAATTTATTTTTAATTTTGGTTCTGGAGCTGCACCCAGGGATGCTCTGGAGTTACTCCTGGGCTCTGCACTCAGGAATCACTCCTGGTGTGCTCAGGAAACCAATCCAGGGATCAGACTTGGGTTGGGTGAATGCAAAGCAAATGCTCTAACATCTCTGTTATTGCTCCAGCTCCCTCGTTTTTAATGTTTAGTCTGCAAGATGCACCAGATATAATAGTGAAGGAGTTTACTGTAATCGTATATCCTCTGTGTACCACTTCAGCATTTTCTTTTTCTGTTTTGTGGGTCTTTTTTTTACCATATCTGGTGGTGCTCAGGTCTTACTCTTGGCTCTGTGCTCAGGGATCACCTGTGGTGGGTTTGGGGTACCTTAGGGGTGCCAGGGATCAAACCTGGCCTGGCTGACACACAGTACTATTTCTCTACCCTCTAGTTAGCTCTTCTTTATCCACATTTACATGTGTATCTTTTAATTTCAGGGTTTGAATCTGAAAAGACTGGACTCCGTACAAGGAGGGAGAGAGGTAAGACATCTAAAGGAGGGGGGCGAGAAAGTAAATGCCTGCAGCATTGATAAATTCGGTGATGGTGATGGTGGTGTTTGCGGACGTGTGTGCGGAGAATTTTGCATATACACATTCTATTCATCTAACCAAACTCATTGACCTGTTTATGTGATATATTTGTGCATGTTCCTCTGAACCTTTTTTTCTGCTTAGGCAAATGTTATTTCCAGTAAAGTGGATTTTTACAGCAACAAGGCCCTCTACTAGGGCTGAATGCCCTTTCAAGTAGACTATAATGCAATGTTTAAAAGGCTTACTGAGAAATCAGAAAGTTTCTAAGAACTCAAACATTTTGTGACATCTGGAATTCTCCACTCTAATCTCCAAGATCACTGTATATGCTCTTAGTATGCTATGAATTATTTAATAGTGGGAGGTTGCTCTGAAAAGAGCAGTAAATCATAAAACTTTAATTATTGTACATCCTAAATGTTTCATAAAGATGGGGAAGCTTTAGTAACAACTAACACATTTCACATATATTATGTGTTATTCTTTTCTAATCTAACTAAACATGGATATTTAGCCTCGATAAAAGTTATTTCTATGTTAAATATATAAATTCTTATAACTTAATTCTCTGATTAAAGTCTCTGAGTGGGGAGGTGGTGAGGGTGGAATGCTTAATTCAGTGAAGTGATATTTTTCCCTGTTGTCCAAAAGGTAACTTTATTCTGGGTTGTCCTTAGAGGCAAAGGTGATTTGTGCAAATAAGTCCTATCTCTGTCATTATTTATGGTTTGTTTTTATTGGAAAAATAAGACTTATATGTATTGGTTAAATATTGTTGGCCTCTCTTGATTTTGTGATTTTCAGCTTTGTACTTTAAGAATCTGGATTTCTAGAAAACTTCTTATTCAGATTGCTTCCCTTCATTTCCTGCTTTCCATCTATAAGAATTTGTGTTTTTTTTTTTTGGATGGACTCATACTTGCTGGTTCATGCTAGTAGAATAGCTGGGGAAGGTGAGATATAGAAAAATCCCTAGATGTTTTTATGTTCTAGGATAGAACAGCAATAAAGATATGGTTGTCAGTGATGACAGAGCAAGAGGAAAATATTATGTGTAAGAAAGACCTCAGAACCATTCTGGTTTTGTGCGAGTAACTGCTTCTTCTCAGACAAGAATAAAAACGGATATCTTTAGAGAAAGAACCTAACTCATCACCTCGTAAAGGAAGGTTCACACCCAAGAAGTATTGCCGGTTATCTTTGCTGAATCAGTGACTTTAAGGACAAATAATTCGGAGTTACCCAATTTTTCACTCCTGAATCCTAGTCCAATAATAACTAGGTGTCTCAAAAAGAGCTTAAATCAAAATACTCATGTAACACCACAGCAAAAGAAAAGTAAAATTCTTGAATGACTTTGTTAAAATTTTGTACTTTTTCATGACACTATACAAGGCTACTGGTTCTTTTTTAAGTGATTTTAATATTGTGCTTATTTTTAAATTTTCTCTGTATTTATTCTTATTACAAGTGTACTAATAGGTAAGGGAAGTAAACCATGTGTTTTCCTTAATTTTATTTTGAAATTATTTTATAGCTGTTGTGAAGGCCAAATTTTAATGACTTACAGCTTAATATACTCATCTGCATATATGAGCATCGTTAATTTGGACTTTCTCCCTGAAATTATTGGAATGCTCGTGAAAACGATGAGGCCATCATATTAGTGATACTTAAGTAATCTCTCGCTCATTTTCCAGTCAAGGAATGGGAAGTAAAATTCATGTTTAAAATATGAAACAATGACTTCACTTCCTTTCTGAGCATTACGAGGCATGCTAGGATTCTCTTTAGTCATAGCTGTGGGATAAAGGCCACTGTAGCCTATGGTAAGACTTTAGGGAGGTGTCAGAATATTAGGAGCACGTTGTGGACACCGCTGTGTCCAGTCTCATTTGCTGTTGAGCGGGCCACCACTAACGCAGTTACAACGTCAGTTTCCTCAGGGATTTTGCTTAGAAAACTGGACACATTCCTTTCCTATTGCTTTTTGCGTATCTCTATTCTATGTGCACAATGAAAAGATACACATTATACATCTGGTTGTACTGCATTTAAGTGTGTGGATTTAGCAACTCCTCCTCAAACACTCTCTTGAATTTTTCATCCTAATGCTATTGTGATTGATGAAGACTTAATAACAGCGATTACTTCTTAGGATGAATTAATTTGTGTTAGTTCAAATGACAGGTGTTCCCAATAGGTGTTGATGGATGTGACATTAGGGCTCATTACCAAATATTTATAAGAAGGCTTAGGAAGTGTCATTTAAAAATGTCCTATTTACTTACTTGAGATAATGACAACAGTTAGACTATGCACAGAAAACTGAATTAGGAGGCAATATCCTATTTAACTAAGCAATACAGACTATTAAAATGCTCATTGTTATACAGGAAGGCCAGATTAGAATATTACATGATGCATAAAACTATAAATTAAGAAGTGATTAAAATATAAATTACTTTTCTGAGGAAAATAGACATGGGTAGTACCAAAATCACTTGTTTTATTGAAAATATTTGATAGGTTTATTTTACATTTAGAACATAGTTATATTTGTATTCTTATTCTTGTATAGTCATCCGTGCGTTATGTATGCATAAATTGCAAGGGATAAATAGAAAAGACAGGGTTGCTTAAAAAGTGGCCTTAGGCACCGGAGACAATAGGGCCCTTGCCTTGCATGCAACTAGCCAGAATTCTGTTCCCATGGTTCCCTGAGCACGCCTGGGACTCATTCCCCGGTAAAGAGTCAGGAGTCGTCCCTGAGTACCCGTGGGTGTGGGCCTAAAACAAGCCAAAAATTGCAATTTCAGCTCCTTGGTTTGTCCCTGAAAGACCCTGGGTTTCATCCCCAGAACTGCCACCCCCTCTAGCTCAGAGTGAGATTAGTGAAATGCTCTCAAAATATGAGCATTTAATTGATATTTCTGATTGTAAACAAACTTCTTCCTCCCAGTAAGAGCTTGTAACTTATAGAAAGAATTCACTGGGTATGACATATAGGGTATGACATACAGATAAATTATTACATTTCTCTCATCAAGGATTTTGTTATTTTATACATTTTTTGTTATTTAGTGTAAATAATGTTGAGTTATACTATTTTCTTAAAGCACTATATTTTACAAAGCACAGATTTATTAACTTATTAAACATTCATATGTGTGTTTGTGTATACTAATTTTAGTACATGCTTATATACTTATCACAGATTACTTATTATGTTATTATATATTATTTATTATATATACTTAAATGAATTATATACTTCTTTACCTTAAAACTACCCCAGCAGCAATGTTCATAAAATCTTGTCTCAACTTTTAATACACATATGAAACCTCAAGTCACGTATGAAGAGAATCAGTGATCATGTATAGACACCTGCATTAGGCTCAACTATGTTCTCAGGAATTCTAGTGAACGTGGGAGCTAACGTGAGAGAAGGCGGTTAGTGGGGCCTTAGGACTGTGACCGTGTGGAGAGGGTAGTGGTTCTGGCACTGGAGAGATGATCAAAGACAATCCAAGTATACCGCACAGAGGCTCGGGGGCTGGCTTTGTGCAGGGCCACCCCAGCTGGCCTTCAGCCACTGTGTTTAGTCCCTCGAAGCACCACCAAGAGATCCCTAAGCAGAGAACTGGGGGTAAGCCCAATCATCAGTATTAACTATGTAATATTTTGAAGTAGGTATGGGATATTCTTGATAACCTTGCACTATCAATATTGCAAACCACAATGTCCAAAAGAGGAGAGAGAGACAGACACAGAGAGAGAGAAACAGAGACAGAGAGACAGAGAGAGAGACAGAGACAGAGAGAGACAGAGAACGTGTGAGAGAGTGAGAGAGAAGAGAGCTGGCAGCTATAGAGGCAGGAAGCGGGTAGGGGGTGACGGGAGGGAACCTGGGGACCCCGGTGCTGGGAAATGTGCCTGGTGGAGGGACTGGTGTTGGAGCACTGTATGACTGAAATCCAATCATGAACAGCCTTACTAGGGTCTATCTCACAGTGATTCAATAAAAAAGTTTTAAAAAATCTATTATATTTGGACTGGATAGCACAGTAGGTAGGGCGTTTGCCTTGCACACAGCCAACCCAGGTTCGATTCCTCCGTTCCTCTCAGAGAGCCCGGAAAGCTACCGAGAGTATCCTGCCTGCATGGCAGAGCCTGGCAAGCTACCTGTGGCATATTCGGTATGCCAAAAACGGTAACAACAAGTCTCACAGTGGAGACGTCACTGGTGCCCGCTCGAGCAAATTGATGAGCAACAGGATGACAGTGCTACAGTGCTGTTATAATTTAGGTGGTTTTAATACTTTTAACGTTTATGGTGGCAGCATACAAAGTCACTCCATGCCCCCCCCACCTAAGTGACCGTGATCACTGTTGCTGTGTCACCTTCAACAACCAAAGATAGAGACACCAACCTGACTTGACTCTTGACACTTGACTCTTGACTCTTCTTGCTAGTCAAGTTTTATTCGGCAAATATGCTGAGAAAATTATGGTTTCTCCCCTTGCATGTGTGGTTTTGCCTTTCTCTTGAGCTGTAAGGAGCGTGTCTCTATCTTTGGTTGTTGTCGGATTGGTTACGAGGTGTCCGGGTTTCTCTGGCTGAGGCCCTTCCCTCACTGAGAAGTCGCCCGTCTTCCTCTTCCACCTGGGGAAGGTCTCACCTGTATTCCTTCAGCCAGCCATTCTTCCCCTGCCCGTCTTTCTTCTTCTGGAATCCCTATGAACCGAAGGTTGCTCCCCCTGGAATGGTCGACAAAGTCCTTCAGGTCCCTTGTGTTTTCTCTCTTTGTCCCCTGTGGTGTCTCCTCTCCGGCTGGTGGTTCTCACAGGCTCTTCCTGACTCTCTGTTACGCTTTCTCCACTCGCTGCATTCACTTGTTCTCTACCCCCTTTGCTTCTATTCCAACGGGTTCCTTCACTCCCCCAGCAGGTTTTCTTCAAATTCCCTGATTTCCCCCTTCATGTGTCTTTTTCAGGTCATTAAAATTTGGTATTATTGTTATCCTAATGTTTTCTACAGGAAGATGAAAAAGGTCTGGGGTCACTGGGGGGTCTCCGTCTACCTTTGTCACCCTCCAACAGGACGGCTTTCCTTTGCTTGGTCATTACTCTTGGTGCTCTGCAGGTGCTGAGGGCGGGGCTGGAGTCTGGATGCTCTCTGGATGTGTGCTCCCTGGCAAGCCAGCACGGGCTGCTGAATCTCGGGAGAAGAGCCACGAGCAGTGCTTCGGGTCTCTGCCCCACTTCCCATTGGTGGTCCTGAGGGAGAGGGTCTGAAATTATTTATTTTTATTTTTGAAGTAACATTGTGTTACATGATAATATGTTTCGTGAGTTCATCGTTGAAAAAGGTTGACATTTAATGCACTTCTTTCCTATAACACGCTGAACTCACGTCTCATAAATTGATGAGCAAAAGAAGTGAAAATATTCTTTTCCTTTTCAGTGAAAATTTTGAATAAAGAACTAAAATTAGCACATTTAAAAAATTTATGCCTTCATAAAACATGTTGTGGATCTGTATCTGAAAGGAAAGCATATTTAAAAAAAATAACACTTTAGGTCAAGTCACAAAATAATTCCTTGTAAATCTGAACAAATATGACCAAAACACCATTCTCATATATTTATCAATTTAGTAGAAAAGTTCTATTTTGATGTTTGGAAAAAAATTACAGTATATCTGACCATGCCAATAATACCAAAAAGCCTACTTTTAGTTGTAGGCCAGCAAGTATGAGGAGATAGACTCTAATAGATACATAGTTAGGAAAAAGTTGATGTTTCAAATCCTTAAAATAGATGATTTCTAATTGTGTCATTCTCCAGAAAATTGTGGGCACCCCTGGCAATCTGTGTCTTGTCTGGAATGCTTTACTTTATTGGGTCACTATCTTACCTGCAAAAAAACACAGTAAGAAATAGTAGGAGAGGGTCGGAGAGATCGATCGTGGAAGTGCTAAGGTGCTTCCTTCACATGTGGCTGACCCTGGCTCCAAGCCACAGTGCTCACCTGAGCACATCCAGGGGTCACACCTGAGTCTCAGCCAGGAATACCCGGTGAACAGCACTAGGTGTGACCCCCAGCTCATCTCCCTAAAATTAGAACATGAAATAAATCATAGGTACTATGAACTTCTAAAACTTCATCAGGAGCATTTAAAAATTGTAGACTAAAAGTCAATTATTAAATGTAATAATTTGCCGACTTGCTTTATATTTAAATAATCAAACAATAGTTAAGGATTTTCTCCTTACAGTGTCATCTGCGTAGACAATATTTCTAAATGGAGTACTTGCTTTATCCTTTTAGTGGACCTCTGTGATAATGTAGCTGAACAGAGTTCTTGTCTGTCCCTTGGCATATGTTTGCTTGTGGTGGGGGCATTATGAGCACTGTGTAGGGAGCCTTGACAGTGATTCTTGGCCACTCTTCCCTGTGGGTCAATACACAGGATCAGGAACGCATCGTCCCTCTGGATCTTCAGACCGCCAGCTGCTCTGCCGCTGTGCTTGGGGGTCTGTGTGGCCAAACCCAGCAGTCTTTGGTGGGATGCATGGTGCTGGAGATTGACCAAAATTTCCCAGCATGCAAAGTGCGTACCTGGTTCCCTGTGCCCTCTTCCTGACCCCAAATTACACATTTCTATTTGAAGCCAGAAGTCATCTTTCAATCTGAGCCCCAAAAGGGAAAAAATTCAAAGAATGAGACAAAGGACATTCTACATTTCAGATGACTTAGGTTACCTGGAATATTAAAATGGAACCATTGATTTATTTTTCCATTTAGATGGCAATTAGAAATGTTAAGCATGTTGTTTTATGCCTTGGTTTTTTATTGTTTAAAATGAGAAAATCCATTGTTACTTTTCCCTTGTTCAAGGGAGCCTGGATATATTAATTTTTGTTTGTTAAGGAATAAAGGAGATAAAATACATGATTTCTAAGAATAAGACTGAAATTAGAAAACACATATTGTTCCTGGAAATGATAGCAAAAAAATAAATAAAAAACTGAAGTACTATTGTTCTCTTATAATCTAAAATTTTCTATAATTTTAAAATTATAGAAGATAACATTTTTATAACTTTGTGTCTCACATAATAACTCTTCAGCAATAAGTGGATCACTACCGCTTTTATATCTATGCATACATATTCTTACATGTTCGGCAAACTTTCCTTTAATTGTGTTTTCTCTATTGTTCAATATTCAAAATACACGGGGTGTTTGTATTCCTCTTCAAATTTCGCCTTCCCTTTTTTTGGTTGCTGTAGGATTTTGAACAATGGCTTCTTTCATAAGATAACTGCAGGTTTTGAAAAATACATATTGGTCTATATTGTATCCTTTTTAATATATAAAAGTTGAGGAAAAGTAACTTTGCTTTTATAAGTAGATTGATTCTATGTTTTAGTGGGCTATAGCTTGCCATTAAGAAATAGCTGTTTTTTTGTTGTTTTTGTTTTGTTTTGGGGTCACTTACCATGTTTAATGTTCCTTAAGTAAGAGTACTCCATAAATGGAAACAATTGGTGTTACATACCACTTCCTAACATCATCTCATCATTTTCAGTCTTAGTATCCTTTTTGGGGGTGAGGTACCTGGCTCTGCTCAGGACCTAACCCTGTCTCAGTGCTCAGGGGTCACTTTAGGTGGGGTTCAGGTGAGCGATTGTGCCTGGCCTTGAACCTGGGTGTCTGTATGAATCGCAGGTACTTTACCTCCTGTACTAACACTCAAGACTCATTTTCTGCTGTTTATTAATTTCTCGAGGTACTCAGCAGCGTAGGTGCCGCTAGCTCTGACTGGAGCACCCCGGCCTGGGGGTGCTTGGAGGACTCAGCGTGGCAGCCGCCATCCAGACCAGGCTTGTATCCACATGCAGGCAACACACGTGTCTTCATTTCCCTATGGTCCTTCTAGTACTTTTATGTTTGCTTTTTGGGCCCACGCTGGCTATGGCCAGGGCTTGCTCCTTCCTCTGTACTCAGGGGTCACAGCCAGGTTCCCGGGGCTGGACCTGGGCTGGCTGCGGGCAAGGCCAGATCCGGGCCACCATAGTCTCTCCGGGCTCTCGCTGGCACATTTTCATTTATTTCTAGGGCCAGTATTGGGCAGTGCGTGGGGACTGGACATCACAGCCAGCACAGCTTGGCCTGTGGGGCCTGGGGCAAAGGACGGGCACTACGACAGGGGTCTTGGGGGTCTGTGCACCACCAGGGATCACTCTGGGCCGGAGCTTAACTGGACATGGTCAGTATTTGCCTCCGCTTCTACCCTAATTTTAATTCTAATTGAAATTATATTTTCAATTCTAATCTTAGTTAAAGATTATCTAAAGCATCGTTTTGGTTGGGAGATTCCGCCGTGTGCTCGGACTCTCAGCTACACCAACGCAATCAGGGATGCACCTGCCTGACGATTCTGTGTTGGCGCTGAGGTAGGAGATTCCAAACAGGGGAACGCAACCTCTTCCGGTCCATCACAGAGCATCAGCTGATTTAATTTCCCGTTCATGGTATAGATCAGAGTGTGATATTATACAGGAGAGGGTACCTTTCCCGTGTAGTGGTATTGTTTACAGGGAACAGGCCCGGGGAATTACCAGATTAATAAACCATTCATATCCTCCATGTCTGGGGGAAGACCCTTAAATTGAATTCTGAGGATTTCTTCTAACATTCAGATCTGTTCTAGGCTTTTAAAAACCAAAACTGACACATTAGTAAGACAAACAAAAATCCTAGAGAAAGCATATCATTATTTTTTTCCTTCATTATGAAAATTTTTGACCCATGGCCTAAATTAGTTATCCCTAAACTTATTGATAGAACTTTATTCCCAAGAAAAGCAAAACACAACCGACAGTGAGAGGAGGGAGAGAGAAACTTGCGTGTGTGAGGGCCTGGGTTTGGTTCCCAGGGACCAGGCGAGCTCTGCCCCACACTCACTCCCGCTACCGTCCTGCGCCTGTTGTGCGGCCCGACTCCAGGAGAGCGGGACACTCCTGACTAACTTCCTCGCTGTCCTCTGCATATCTTCCCTCAGGAGCCCTCCTCACAACACGAGCACGTGAAATCGTCAAGGCGGTCAAAATTATAGATCATAAATTTTTATAAAACAAAATATTGTCTTGTCAAAATATTATTTGAAGAGCTGTTTTCACTCGACTCAAGTGCAAAGATCAATAACTGCATTCCCATCACATAAGTTGAGCTTAAATAGTGCCTAAATTTATACACAGTTGCTTTCGGTATTAGGTCAGTTTTCTGAGACTACCAAAGAAACCAGTATCACACACGGGGTCGCTTTAAAAACAACCAATTTTCTCACAGTTATGGAGCATAGATTATAAAATTAATGTTTTAATAGATTTTGTTTCTTATAAGACTTACTGAACTAATGTAACAAAATAATGTAAAATGTTAATAAAAATTTCTCTTTTCAAATGAAAATTTATATTTTTGTATTACGAATATTAATATTTTGCTGTCCTACACAGACTAGCCGCTACTTCAATTATATTTTAAAAAAAGATTAAAAAGAGGGTATTCAAACTATATAGTATATACTCTATTTATCCTTTTGAATTTTGAATAATTTTTATTTACCAGACACATTTGAGGTTATGAATTTTGGATAAAGGTTATGGAATTTGTGTAGGATGTGCCCGACTCTAAACCAGTAGAAAATTCAAGTTCTGTCATTTTATAAGTTTTTAATTAACAATGGTTGAGTGTTTATTGTGTAAATATCAAGTGCTGAACATTGTTCTAAGAACTTTACACATAATGACTTGGTTAATCCTCACAAAAACCTTTGGATATGTCCAGTATTATTACCCACATTTCAAAGAAGAAACAAAATAAGAGTTTAAATGACTTGCCCCAAATCTTGTAGTTAGTTAAAGCCAGGACTCAACCCTGTTAAATGAAATTCCAAAGTTGCTTTAGCATTTACACTCTGACTTAGCAAAGAAAAACAAATAAATTTACCACAACTGGGTAATATTTAATGTGGGGGCCACACCCACTGGTGCCCAGGAATTAGTCCTGGCTCTGTGCTCAAGGATCACAGCTGGTGACGATCAGGTCACCGTATTCATTGCTGGGGATCATATCCGGGTCAGCTACATGGAGGGTAAGTGCCTTACCTGCTATACTGTCTCTCTGACCCAATCAGAAATTTCATGATAATTATTTACTCTTCATCGGATAAGCATTCATATTTTCTCTTTCTCCAGGTTTCTACCATCTATTCCCTGCTGACCTATCTGTTGCAAATATGGGCATTATCTCATCCAAGATCATGAGCTACTGTGTTATGAATCTTTGACCTAATGGGTAGAAGCTTAACTTCAAACTTACGTAAAATTGGGTAATGTTGAGTGAATCCATATTCAGAAATGCTTCTTGATTTTTTTGAAAATACTAATAGTTGACCCATTTCTCGAATATTCTGTTCTCAGTGTAAATCTTCAACTATGGAAACTAGCTAGTCTTTTCTTTGTAAACATGCCTCCTTTTCTACCCCAAATGATGACTCAATTACCTAATTTACAGTTGGACAATCACTTCTAATTATAGAGAATGTGGTATAATTTCCACTCCGTAATCTGCATTGTTAAATACATATAGTTTAGTAACAGGAACTAAGATTTAAAAAGTTTTGCCTTCCTTTTGTTCTTCCTTGCTTTCCTTTTTTATGTTGTTCAGATGATAAAATTTCCATTTGATTCATCTTTTAGTTTACTTCTCGATGTGGTAGATTCTCTTACTCTGGATGTTTTTAAGACAGTGGTGGTTAACTAAGAAAGACTTCTCTAGAATGAAGGGCGTCTCTAGTTGGGCCACATTTTCATTTTTTTTTTTTATTATACTACAGTCTATAAAGATTGAGTTAGCAAGATACACCTATTATCAAAAACAAGCAGCTTGTGCAATTTCCTGTTGATTGAGGTTCAGTCGTCTTAATTAGATCCCAATCATCGCTGCAAGGTGAGCTTCCCCTTGTCCCTTTCCCCTACGTTCAGAGATCTGAGAGGGAGATTTTGATTTTACTTAAAACTAACCTACTCCAGACAAGGAGACGAACATTGGCAATGCATTATAAGTTGAGTAATTCATACAATAAAGAAAATGATCAGCATGACTGTACGTATTATAGTTATTCCTGGTAAATTGAGATATTTCTCTCTGCAGCTGTTGCTCATCTGATGTATATTTGAGTCACGGAATTTCTTAAACCAGAGAGAAGTCATTGTGGTTCTTGAACATTGATATGGCCTAGAAAAGGGCTGATCAGCCCTTGCACAAGCCCAAAGAATGGGTGACAGGCAATACTGTGCTTAAGAAAGCTCACACTTGGGCCAGGATGCTTGGACAGGGTGAAGAGCTCGCTGCCCGTGTAGCTGGACATTCAGTCCCCAGCAGCACATCTGATCTCTGGAGAACCCAGGTATCCCCGAGCACAGAGCCAGGAGGAAGCTCTGAGCACCTTTGATGTTACCCAGAGCCGCACTAAACTCAGGAAAGCTCGCAGTGTGCTCTATCTTCACTTCTGCATGCCATCGGGGATGCTTACATGAGCAACTCAGACTCAGCCTATGAGAAGGGTGATTTGCATTTGTATTCTAAGTACTCTAATGTTACTTCTAAGTGCTTAGAAATGAGTGTTTCTGAGTATTCAAAAGGTTAGATTTAAAATAGGTAGATTAGTAATGAGATGAGCTTGGGGGCTGGAGCAATAGCACAGCGGGTAGGGCGGTTGCCTTGCACGCGGCCCAACCCAGGTTTGATTCCCAGCGTCCCATATGGTCCCCCAAGCACCGCTGGGAGTGATTCCTGAGTAACTGAGCCAGGAGTAACCCCTGTGCATCGCTGGGTGTGACCCAAAAACCAAAAAAAAAAAAAATAATGAGATGAGCTTTCCAAAGCTCGAAAGCTGGGCTGGAGCTATCGCACAGCAGGTAGGGCGTTGGCCGACCCGGGTTCGATACCTCCGTCCCTCTCAGAGAACCCGGGAAACTACCGAGAGTATCCCGCCACACGGCAGAGGCTGGCAAGCTACCCGTGGCATATTCGATATGCCAAAAATAGTAATAACAAACAAGTCTCACAATGGAGACGTTACTGGTGCCCGCTCGAGCAAATCAATGAACAATGGGATGACAGTGTGACAGATTAATAATATTGAACAAATTATTTTGTTTTGGGGCAATGTCTGGCAGTGCTTAGGGTTCACTCCTGACTCTGTGCTCGGGATTCTGGCAGGGCTGGGGAACTATACAGGGCACCCGAGATAGAGGCCATGTCAGGTACACTTAGGACAAGTGCTCTATCTGCCGTATTCTCTCTTTACCTGGTACCGGACACTTGCTAATTCATCTACCTGTTTATAACTGGTGCAGTTGCCAGAATGTTATCCCGAGCTTGGATATATAAAAGCTAATTGAAATACAGATTTGTATAGTATGATGAAAGTCTCTAATTTTACAAATTAAAGACATTTTATGATATATGTGGAATCCACTTTCAAACGATCTGCAGATGCTCTACAACCTGTTAATTAACTGAAGCAAGAGCCACTCATCAAAGACGTTGTTTTCTCGAACGAGTTAAATCTGATAACATGCTAGCTCCAGTTTACTTTCTGGATAGAAAGGTCACGAAGAATATTGAGAGCGTTACGTTGCCTAGTTTAAAAAATGTCAAAAGCACAGAAAGGTCAGAAACATCAGGAAAAGAAAATGATCTTCCTACTTTGCCTGGAAAAACACATTACTAATCGAGTGACTAGCTTTTAGTGGAATAAAAGAGGTGATAGCCAAGCTGAAAATAATCCAAGAGTTGGCAGCCTGGAGATGAACATGCAAAGAATACTTAAGAATCTGGCACTGGGAGGAATTTGAAAGAATAAGGGGGTACCCCCTGGGGAACATAACGGCTTCAGTATCTCTGTGCTGACAACGGACTGATTTATAGGTAGTTTTGTGTAGTGCACAGACACTGAAGTAAAGGAAAACTACAACTGATTTGGTGTAGAGTTAGCGGCTTTGACAGGATCATAGAATAATTTGTAAGATAGCACCAACTAACTTCATACGCTTTTCGTGTAATTACACTTTGTGGCAAAAATTTCATTAAATGTTTTCTAAAATGAGAGATGACCGTGTAATAAGAGACAGTATGGAAAGTGGCTTTTGCATTGAGACACATTTTGAAGTTCCTAGTGCTTATGCCACACTTTCATTCAACAGTGTGATGTGGAGCAAATGGAAAATCCTTTCTATATCAATGGATTCATCGTAAATTAGTAATTGAGTCGAGAAAATGAGACTATGAAAACAAGGATCTTGGTGCGTGGCATCAATAGTAACACTCCAGATAAATGATTTAATTACTGTGACTGTTATCACCTGGTTATTTTTGAAGTGTGGCTTCTGAATTAATAAAAGATAATAGGCATTCTTCTCTCTGAATGCTGTCACCTACCCAGAAACACACGTCAGAAAGAAAGTTGTCAAGGAAAATTTCCGGGGATGCCTATTTGAAAACTTAGTATTTGGGAAGAGTGGGACTGTGGTGTTTATTCAGAGAAAGCAAATGTTTTGCTTTTTCCTGCAAAAGTTTCCCAGATAGGTTGAGTTTCTAGAGGATGTGAGGGCTTAAGCAGCTCTCCCCCATAAACTCTGTACAGTTTTAGAGGTACATAAGCACCCTATAAACCCTATTCCGGAATAAGACCATCAGGAGTTGTGTTTGGAGCATTATGTTTATCCCATCCTAAGGAATCATTCACTGACTCCTTTTGCTTTGAATGATCTTAACTGGTTTAGTTGTAACTAAATAATAGTAAAGTTAATAGGTCTATTTAATTATGTTCCTTTTCATTATATCCTACTTAAAAAGATAGATGCAGATGCTGGTTGACCATATCTTGGGTTAATTTGAGTTTTTAAATTGGAACCAGTGAGAAATATTTCTAGCGCTTCATTTAAAGAGAAAAAATTTAGATGTAGTTGAATTTGTTTTAATTGACCAAGTTTCATAATTTAGAGCTGGTGATCCAAGAGAATTGTCAAGTGAGCATAAAGCTCATGTACATGCGGTAATTCAGCTGCGTAAATTACCCATTACCTTCTGTCAGGATTAAATTATGCAAGGCCTCCAGCACTTATCATGATTATTTAACATGGCATTTCTGAACCGAAATTTGCTTTTGAACAAATATGACTGATTTAGGTATAGAGAGAATGAGCTGATTGTTCAGAGTTAAACAATGCAGGCAAATTCAGTACATGAGTTTGAAATGACATAGTTAATGGCATTTAAAGGGAAATTTTAATTGACATGGAAAGTGACATACAAATATGAACGCTGATCACTGAGCATTAGCAGACAGAAAAATATTAATCATGGTGCAATAAAAGCCAGGACAAAACAGATTTTTAAAATTATTTTTTACTAATGTCAGATGAAAACTAAGGGAAGTTAAGAAAATTAGAGCCTATGACTGCTTCTTTTTAAAGTTGTTTTGTAGATGTTTTCTGAAAAGCTAGTTGGAGTAACTTCTATTTGTCAGACAACACTAAAAGTATAGAGTTAACACCCAAAATTCTGAAGGTATTCTGCAATAATAAAACATTAAACCAACTGGGCATTTTTCCCAGAAAATCAGTGAAGTAAGAAATGCATGTACCCAAAAAGAGGAAAAAGATTTTGAGAGAAAGAAGATAATAAAACCAAAATATGCTAAAAAAATCGATGGCCAAATTTAATGGGATAAGTAGAAAAAGTGCATTTTTATATGCCGACAAATAAAATCCTTTTCTCCTTGCCTGTTGACCTGTGAAGGCATGCAGTCAAAGTATAAAGGAGTTTTAGGTTATAAATAAAATATTTATAGGCAATTTATTTTGTGAAACTTTGGTGAAATCACTTTATGACTGTTTTTAAACCTTAAGTTCAGCTTAAATATATTTAAAACACTTAACACTGTTTATTAAGAGCAGAGAAATTTCTATCAACAACATGTTTATAAACCATTTTATGATCCAAACCTGTGTTAATGCATTCTGCCAAGGGGTGGCTGTGAATAGACAGGGTCAGTCCAGGTCTGATATGGGACCTTTTTGTTAAGTGATGGTCTTTAATACCATCCCTCCTTCCCTCCCCCGCACTTAAGTAATTTTACCCATTCTGGTGCTGTAACTCAAGTTGGATGATGCTACGATTTGTAAGCCCCCATCTCCTGAACAAGGTGTCTGTTCACTCACGGACTTTATTACCTAAATATTCTTTACGTCTTAAATATATGTGCCAAGAAATGTATTCACTGTATCACTGTCACTATCACTGTCATCCCGTTGTTCATCGATTTGCTCGAGCGGGTGCCAGTAACGTCTCCGTTCGTCCCTGTCACATGCCTGATGGCGTATTGTGGGCTCTTTCAGGGTCAGAGGAATGAGGCCCATCATTGTTATTGATTTTTATATATCGCATATGCCACGGAAAGCTTGCCAGGCTCTTCCATGCTGGCGGGATACTCTCGGTAGCTTGCCGGACTCTCCAAGAGGGAGATTGCCTCTAATAGCCTTTACAAGTGTTCTCAGTCAGGCATATATATATATGTATAAATATATATATATATTTATATATATATAAACCCTGTTACAAATATATATATATTTGCCAATCAAGCATATATATGTGTGTATATATATATATTTTTTTTTTTCCCCTCTAAGATTTGGAACTGGAGTCAGAGTAATAGCACAACAGAGATGGCATTGTCCTTGCATATGGCTTACCGGGGTTTT
Organism: Sorex araneus; assembly: GCF_027595985.1. NCBI lineage: Eukaryota > Metazoa > Chordata > Mammalia > Eulipotyphla > Soricidae > Sorex > Sorex araneus. The sequence continues at coordinate 212,093,897 of NC_073306.1, forward strand.
ATTCTTGGAATTCCATTTGGTCCCCTGAGCACCAACCAGGAGCAATTCCTGAGTACAGAACCATGAGTGACCTTGGCTGAGTATCCTTGGTGTGACTTTCAAGTCACATGCATTATGCACTGAGCATAAGAATGTTTATTTCCAGTGTGTGAATCTTAGAAGCTCCCTCAGATTTGGTGGCCCCGTTCCCAAATCAAACTGCAGAAATGTAGTAACAATCGTTATTTTTCCTCCACCACCCTAAATCAGCATTCCTTACCAGTTCTCTTTCATTTAATGACATACTTATCCCATTCTAGGAAACAGAACCAGCCTCATATTCACCTTCTCTACTTTCTCTGATCTCACTGGACAACTTCACTAGATTCCAGATAAATCTCTAGGTTAGCGTTCTGTATGTCTCATGGCATGGATTTGAACCTTCATCAGGACGTTGATTTTTGCCTCTAATGATTTTTATCATAACCTTGCAAATATATCATAACTTAGCTACTGTTCTTCATCACCCATTTTTCTACATATTGTTACTTGAAATAATTATGAGATTTCCCGACAAAGGGGGGGATGGACTTCCTGCCAGGCTAATTTTAAGGCTGCGTTCCTTAGTACATCCATCAACACCGCAGTGCCTTTTATTAAGATGTCGTGTACCATCTCGAAATTTCCAAAGGAGGTTTAAGACATAGAGAGGATTTAAAAACAATTCTCTTAGACCCAGTAAAAATGGCATCTTACATAGCACGATAGCTTTATCATTCTTTAGACTATTAACATTTCTCTTACTGCTTTAATAGAAATAGCTGTTTAATGGTAAGTGAATGATACAATTCTGATCTATCAAAGTGGGGAATCTCTTGGTAAGCTTATACTGTCCTGATCTGAAATGATTAGAACTTTATGTAAGAGCCTGGAACACAGGAGATACTTACATATAAACTGGTAGTTACAGGACTCTGGAAGTTATGGGGACCCGTCTTGAAGTTTCCAAGAGTAGCCACTAGATGCCACTATCACATTTCTAATAGCAAATTATGAGTCAGGAGCATTAACTTTTCTTGAACACCTACTACGTGCCAGACTGTTTTAAATAATCGTGTATGATAAGCATTATTACTACAAATCTATGCTAGATGCTTATAATTATTAAGAGGCCCTGCAACTAGAATTCTGCAAAGGGGAGATTAAAAACCACAGCCTCTACTACCCGAGTTCATGATTTTCCCATTCTAGCTGTCACACTCCATTTTACAGTTGGTTGAAACTCTGGCATCCAAAGGAGAAACACTCTACACCATTCCTTATGAAAAGTTAAGTCATTAATGAAAAATCAGCAATTATTTGACGAGGCACTATTTAAGATACTTAAATGTCCGTTAAACGTGCCCAGGGCTAGCGGTATAGTACAGTTAGTGGTGGGTTTGCCTTTGCGTGGCTGACCCGGGTTTGATCCCTAGCTCTGCTGGGGTGTGATCCCTGAGTGCAGAGCCAGGAGGGAGCCCTGAGCCCAGCTGGGTGTGGCCACCAAAAAACAAGAAATGCCAGCGCCTTATTCATTGTACCGTCTCCCTGTCCCCAGTTACATGTTTTCATTTAATATAAAAATGTAGATGTTGAGCCAGAGTTGTAGATTTATATTCATTTTTAATTAGCATTTGAAAACTACGTCTACTGTTTATCAAGTGACACGTAGAGGTAAGGGACGGGCACGCAGCTGAGATAGATCCCTACTTTCAAGGGCTTCCGTGCCTGCGGTGAGCCGGGAGCAGCCTCCTGACCGTCCTCGGCTTCACCCTGGACGGGGGCTCAGCGGCAGCCAGAGATGCTGCCGCAGTAGTAACAGGTGTTGGTGTGTTCCTGGAGCTTAAACCGTCAAAGCACACACGTGACTGTGCTTAGAATCTATTAATTCCTGTCTGGCCGCTCTAGGCGTCTTCTTCTTTAGTTTTTAACATGAGAGTACTGCTTTGTATACAGCCACTGGTAGAGCTGACTCAAGCAGGCATGAACTCCACATTGCTTTTTTTTTTTTTTGGTTTTTGGGTCACACCCGGCGATGCACAGGGGTTACTCCTGGCTCTTCAGTCAGGAATTACCCCTGGCGATGCTCAGGGGACCATATGGGATGCTGGGATTAGAACCCGGGTCGGCCGCGTGCAAGGCAAACGCCCTACCTGCTGTGCTATCGCTCCAGCCCCTCCACATTACTTTTTTTAAAAAAAATTTTAACAATTGTCCACTCTTGAGATTTAACTTACTGCTTGAGCAAACGAACAATGGGATGACAGGGCTATACAGTGCTATTCAGGGCTATTTATTTTTTTATAATGTAGGAGTACTGTTATTTATTCAGTCATTGATTAAGCTGATTGAATTGGGCATGAACTCCACATTTTTTAAGTTCAGAATATTACTTCTATCATATTATTATTTATATTATTGTTTTTTTTTATCCCCGTGAGAAACAGTTATAAAGCTTTCCTCTTTGAGTTTCAGTCACACAATGATGGATCACCCATCCCTCCACCAGTGCACATTCTCCATCACTAAGGTCCCCAGTATCCCCCCCATCCCATCCCGCCCCGCCTCTATGGCAGACAATCCAGATGTCGTCTATATTTAAGCACAGCTGGGCGCAGATTCCCAACCCAGGGACAGCGGAGAGGGAAGAGGTGCATTTGTCAGAGACAGTTAGAAGGGACAATGGCCAGAGACAATGGTAAGCGGATCTGGTGGGGGATGGGAGAGAGAGAGAGACAGAGACAGAGACAGAGACAGAGAGAGGACAGCAGTTAGGGTCAGGGCCTTTAGCTCCGATGCTCTGTACCAGAGGGGCCAGGTGTGGCCCCCAGTCCCCCACAGGGCTGGCCTGGGCGCCCCCTGCACGCCCGGGCTAGAGCAGCCCCCACCCTCTCTGCCCTGCACCGAGGCGCCCTCCTGGGGGCCGAGGCTCAGCTCTGGGGTGGCGAGACCCGAGCATCACTGGGATGCTGCGCACTGGGAGGGTCCCTCGGCTGCGCAGACCCCGGAGCGCGCCCGCCTACCGGGCACCGCAGGAGTGAAAGAAGCCCGAGAGGGAGGGGTGCGGCCGGGCCCCAGGCCCTTGCCCGAGGGCCGGTCTCAGCATCCTTGGAGGCTGCCGCAACGCCCTGTCCCAATCCGGAGCGGGCGCGGGTTCTGCTCTCCTCTGGTTAAATTTTGAGATGGGTTAAACCTCCGAGACGCGCTGAGAATGACGCACTTACGGAACCATGGAACTGCTCTCTGCGGAGCTGAAAGGCAAGCAGACTGGAAACCACCGGTCCTACCCTCTCCGGAGCACTTTCCCTGTGTTCAGTCTGTACGTTAGATGAGATAGAAGCCCGTGCAGGGAGGATGCTAAACACCCCAAAGGCTCCCCGGCTTCTCCTCTGTGCTGAAGCTAAACTCGGGCGTTCTTGATTGGAACCTGTGCTAAAAATTAGATACGGTGAGAGGGGAGTTTTAGAAACTCCACTTAGAAAAATATAATTCTAAGAGGAAAATGTTAGGTTGTAACATAATTGTTAAGAGGTGAAAACAATCAGTTGTAACAGAGTTTACATAAATAAATCACAACTTAGTTTTTTTTTTTAATTTTATTGAATCACCGTGAGATAGTTAGAAGCATTCATGTCTGAGTTACAATCACACAGTGATCCAACACCCATCCCTCCGCCAGTGCACATTCCCCACCACCAATATCCCGGGTATACCCCCCCTCTCCCACCCTCCCCTGCCTCCATGGCAGACAATATTCCCCAGACTCTCTCTCTACTTTTGGGCTTAGATTTTAAATAGTTTATTGTCACTGTCACTGTCATCCAGTTGCTCATCAATTTGTTCGAGCGGGCACCAGTAACGTCTCTCATTGTGAGACTTGTTGTTGCTGTTTTTGGCATATCCAATACGCATGGGTAGCTTGCCAGGCTCTGCCGTGTGGGTCGATACTCTTGGTAGCTTGCCGGGCTCTCTGAGAGGGGCAGAAGAAATAGTTTATTACACAGTAAAATGTCTTCTAATATAGTAAAATGTTATATTTTTAATAAATAAAAAGTTGGTTCTGGAGAGATAGTACAGGGGTTCTGCCTGCCGCAGACCCGGTTAGATCTGAGCACTGTATACCCCACCAAGCCCCGCCAGGAGTTACCCTGAGCTCAGAGCCAGAAGTCAGCTGCTGGGTATGGCACAAAGACCAAAGCAAAACCACACAGAAATGAAAAGATACAAAAACAAAGGGAAAACGAACCTTTCTAAAGTCCACGGGTGGGTGAGTCTCTCCGTGAACTGTTTCTAAAGAGACGTCTCTGTCCATTCACGGGCTGTGATGAAGACGCTTCTGGAAGGCAGAGCTTTCGAACTGCAGGCCAACACCAAACCCCCAACACTCAGCGCTTGGAGCCTAGCTGGGAACTGAAGCGATCAGGAAGTGCAACGCCTTCCGTTCTAAGAGTCTGCTCCGTACCTCGGCAGTGAGCAGGCCCGAGGGAGAGGGTGGAGGGAGAGGTTGCTGGGAGATCTCCCTGTTCAGGCCCAGCTTTCTCCCTTAGCGCTCACTGGGAATTGACCGAAAACGGAAGGTTTGGAGTCTTCATGACCCACACCCTGTCTAAGGCCTAGGCCAGAGTTATCGTGAACCCGCTAAAAGACTCTTGGATTGGTAGCTGGTACCCAGCAAACACCATGAAGTGCATATGGAGCAAGTAAACAGGAATACTTTATTGTGTATTTATTTCAATTGGAATTCGGAATGTGAGGCCAAATCATCTTTTAAAGATCTGTTAGTGTCCAGAATGAGTTCCTTTTGTCACTGTCACTGTCGTCCCGTTGCTCATCGAGTGGGCACCAGTAACGTCTCTCATTGAGAGACTTATTGTTCCTGTTTTTGGCATATCCAATACGCCACGGGTAGCTTGCCAGGCTCTGCCGCGCGGGCTCCATACTCTCAGTAGCTTGCCGGGCTCTCCGATAGGGGCAGAGGAATCGAACTCGGGTTGGCCGCTTGAAAGGCGAACGCCCAACCGCTGTGCTATCGCTCCAGCCCTTTTGTATGTTGGATATAAAGAAACCTATATGGGGATAACAAATGGTTAAGAAAATTACAGAGCTTCTAATTAATAGAAGGAAAATATGTATTAGTTCTTTACTGGGTATTTTAGGCATATCTGTAGACTCAAGTTCTGAAAAGCATCTCACCTTTATGATCTTGTTTAGCAGGGGGAAATTTCTTGTACTCCCAAAGCTGTAAAGAAACATTGTATTTTGTAAAGAATACAAAAAAGATCAAGATCATCATTTTTTTTTTTATGTCAGTCACAATAAAAAAAATCCTGGTGCGGCTACTCATAGATCTTTGAAAAATTACTCTATTCCTTAAAATCTGTATCTTATTTGAATTCATTGGGTTAGAATAGAAATATTACCACACTTTGCATAGTTAATATTTATGTTCTAGCAAAATTTAGTGGCTTCTCTGTTATCCAAGTGATTGTCCTGTTACTGTTGACATCTCAAAAGTGGACCCCAGAATCTATTTTAAACCATTTCATATTTAGTTGGGCTGGAGAGGTAGTGCAGTGGGTAGAGGGTTCGCCTTGCATGTGGCCAACCCGGGTTCGATTCCTCCACCCTTCTGGGAGAGCCCGGCAAGCTACCGAGAGTATCTTGCCCGCACGGCAGAGCCTGGCAAGCTCCCCGTGGAGTATTTGATATGCCAAAAACAGTAACAAGTCTCACAATGAAGATGTTATTGGTGCCCGCTCGAGCAAATTGATAAGCAACGGGATGACAGTGACAGTGATATTTGACTTCATATTTAATTGGTCTTCAATTTTATAATGTATTAAGTAATAAAACATTGATCATATATGTATCTTATAAATATTTCATTTTCTTACTGATCTAGGATTGAATATTTTCTTCTAATTATAGTACTAATAACTAGTACTATGCTGAGATATTTATTATTGTATATAAGTATGCTGTACAACTATAATTATGCTATAGAATATAAAAATTATAATAATGTGACACATATTATAAAATTCTAATCAACAATATATGGCTTATTTCCTTGTGGTAATTTAATTTGTGGATGAAGCAATAGCTGTGTCATAGAAAATAATTTAAAGTTTCTTTCAGACCGTATACCTTCATAGGAATCTGTAGAATTGAATGGAAAATAAACTTTTATATCCTCAAAGATTGCCTTCTGCTTTTATGAACAAAGGCTTTACTCCTAATTATATTCGTGTACTTTATCCCTCTGTTTCGCATAATATCTAACTTGCAACACTCACTGATATGTCTTAGACTATAGCATTTTGAAGATGAGTATTATGATCAACTCTTTACAACAGATTTTTCTAAAGGATGTTTTGTAGAGTCAAATTTAGGAAAACTTCAAATTTTAAAACTTTGGTAATATTGCCTCATTTCCTCCACAGGAAATCTAGGTAACTAAAACCAGCTTTAAGACTCTAACTGGATGTGCTAGTTGTGTTTAAAAGATAAACTTAAAGTTCCTTCTTTAAGACACATGGAGTCAAGTGAGTTACTGAAATTGCAATTTTCAGCTTTGGTATTCATCAATAATAGGACTAAAATATTTTCCCTGCTAAATCACTCTGATAACACATTTATCCTATATTCAGACATGAATGAGATTACAGTCAAGTCTTGGCAGTAATCATGAAAACATTAGTTAAGCTTCACTGGTGAACAAAGGAAATACAGCGATTAATTGTTTAGGATGGAAGGTTGGCTTCTCCGTCTTTCTTAGCTGTTCTCTCTTTGAAACTTTACTAACTTATAATTCTACATCAAACATAAACTATCATTTTAATGCTTTTCCATCAATGTTTTGTGTGAATATATGTATGGATTACATATACACATATATGATTTAAATAATAAGCATCAAATATCAAATCCTAAAGGTTTTTCTCTTATTTATTCATTATTATTTTAAAAAATATAAGCAAACCACAACTGTTGAAACAAAATAATTGTTGTCTGATAGATAAATGAATAGATGTATCTATCTAATTCTATATGTATACCTATATCTCTATAAGTCACATTGTGGTATTTATATTTATAAAATATATGAGAGTCTCTTGCCCGCACGCCTGGCTGTCTTCCCTGGGGCCCATCGGAGGGGATGGGCTCCAGCTTCCCTCCCTGCCCCGAGCAGAGCTCTCAGTGGCCGAAGACCACGGAAACCTAGCTACAGCCATGCTGGAGGCCCCTCTCCACACGTTCGGACAGGCCTCACGCATGAAGGTACCGGCAGAGGAACCCAGGTGTGTGTAATCCCATCAACGACCAACATCCAGAGACTTAAAAGCAAGCTCCCAGAAGCGATATCTTGTAGCCTACTTCTCCCTCTGGGAGAAACTGGCAAGCTACTGAGAGTTTCCTGCCCACATGGGACAGCCTTGCAAGCTTCCCATGGTGTATTCATATGCCCAAACCAGTAACAAGCTGGATCTCATTCCCCTGACCCTGAAAGAGCCTCCAATGCAGCATCCTTGGGAAGGCCAAGTAGAGAGAGGCTTCTAAAATCTCAGGGATAGGACGAATGGAGAGGTTACTGAGCCCGCTCGAGCCACTTGACGATCAATGGGATTTCGTGATAGTGATCATGATCGTGAAAATATGTATATGGCATATAAAAAATGAATTCTGGGGCCACAGAGATAGTACAGTTTGTATGGCACTTGCCTTGTTTGTGGTCGACCCAGGTTCAATCCCCAGTATCCCCTAAGCTCCCACAAGCATCGCCAAAGGTACTTCCTGAGTGCAGAGCCAGGTGTAACCCCTGAGCAGCACCAGGTGTGGCCCCCCAAAATGAAAAAATAACAATGAAAGTAAATTCTCAGTACATGATATAGAACTAGGAATTGGGGAGGTTTAGGGGAAAAATGATGACTATAAGCTTCACGGAGTTGTATAAATTATCTAGTTGCATCTCCATAATTTAAAAAATAATAAAATTTATTTGCACAACGAAATTTTCATGATGATTAAAATAACTTAAGTTTGGTTTAAATATATAATATAGACTATATCTTATATATCAAAATGGGGAAGGTATTTATGCTAATAATTAGTATAAAATCCTAAGAAAAACCAGTGACTATGAATCTTTTTTTCCTAAACAAAAATTCTTAAATTATTACTGGGGTCAAAGTAATTCTGTTAGAGTTAAACTACATTTTTTCATGAGATACTTAATTGCAAAAAATATAGTTGAGATGAAATTTTGCTGTGGTTTATGGTGGAAATTGCAGGAAATAGACTTTAGAGAGTTTCACTATGTAACTGCCTCTGATTCTGTTTACTGGTTTTGTTTTGTTTTGGGGGTGACACCTGACAGTGCTCAGGGATTACTCCTGGCTCTGTGCTCAGGCATCGCTCCTGACAGGACTCTGGCCACCATGTGATGAGGCGGGGATTGAACCAGATCAGTCTTACGCAAGCAAGTGTGCTACCTCTGGACTATCTCTCGGCCCCTGCCACTCACTGTCGACTTTTTCTTAATTCAGCATGGTGATGATGTGAACTGAAACAAAACAAAAAAGAATAGAAGTAACTTATGACTTGGCACATCTTAAAGAGAAGTCAATGTTGTTTGAAAGGAAAAAAGAAAAGTGACCCCAAGGTTCAAAATCTATCAGGCTATTTGCTAAGGATAAGCAAGGTTAGAGGAGAACTTAGGAGGGTTCTAAATGATTTTTTAAGATACTAAAGTGATGAATTGTTAAAAAGTTTTGCTGCTTAGTCCATGAGAGGAACATGTCAGGAGAGAGAACGATGTGGGGATCAGTCCTGGGGATTCATCTTCAGAAGGAGAATCGTTGAATTCAGGAGGAAAAATGAGATGCTGAAACAGACAAACAATGCACAGATCACATAGCATGGAGTACATTTGCCTGTGCAGGGTTTTCAGGAGGGTTATCTGGGATGGAGAGCAAACTGACCCCAGGGGCTGGGTCCCTGAGCACTGCCGGGAGCCACCCTGAGCACCACCAGGCAGAGTGCAAGGCTCTCCACTGCCACACTCTTCCCCCGAGTTACAAAAGCATGGTATAGCACTCAGGAAGTATTCCAAGAGGAAGTAATAAGAAACTCAAAAGCATGTTTCCTTTTAAATTTTAAATGAATGGATCTCTCCCTATATCTCTCTGCCCTCTCCCTCTTTTTACTCACAGACAGTTGTCTGTAATTGATTACTTTTGAAGTATTTTGATTGTTTTATTTAACTACTTGACCTTCAGTCAAACTAAATTTGTCTAAGATGAAGTGTTTCCCAGTACTTTTCCCTCGTTGGGAATTTAAATATCCCTTCTTTCCTCACTGTGATTAGAGACTAATATTATCATCCCACTCAGCAATACAAACCTAGTTCTTGTAAACTTTTTTCCTGATGTTACCAGTTTGATCTCTGTTTTGTGCTGGCAAAATAACAGAAACATTTTAATTAGTCCATGTTCCTTAATATTAATAATACACTAATGTAGATCTCTTCCTTGTGATGAGAGCCTGGCAAGCTCCACGTGGCATATTCGATATGCCAAATACAGTAACAATAACAGGTCTCATTCTCCTGACCATGAAAGAAGCCTTCAGTCATTGGAAAAGACAAGTAAGGAGAGGCTGCTAAAATCTCAGGTCTGGGAAGAATGGAGACATTACTGGTGCCCGCTTGAGTAAATCTATGAACAACGGTATGACAGTGATACAGTGAATGTAGATCTACTTGTCCAAGTTTGGATACTTGCAACAGAATCTACACTTATGAATTTATCTACTGCTATGTCAACTGATGAATTGTTAACTAAAAGAATAGTTTCTCATATTTTTCCTTTTTTTATAGAAGAAGAGTATTAATTGGCATTATGACTTTAAATGTAGGTAAAAAGCATATAAATAAACTAAAGAAACTTTTATTTGGGTTATTCTATTTCTCCATTAAATAAAGTTTACAGGATTTCAGAATGTCCATTATTAATTGTGGTATTCAATCACAAATAAAAATTTTTGAATAAAGATATGCTTATGTTTCACTTTTGGGTTAACTTAAGAACCATTAAAGTCACTGTCACTGTCATCAATTTGTTTGAGCGGGCACCAATAACTTCTCCATTGTGAGACTTGTTGTTACTGTTTTTGGCATGTCAAATACGCCACGGGAGATTGTTAGGTTCTGCCCTGCAGGCGAGATACTCTCGGTAGCTTGTCAGGCTCTCTGAGAGGGGTGGAAGAATTGAACCCAGATTGGCCGTGTGCAAGGCAAACGCCCTACCCGCTGTGCTATCACTCCAGCTGGTAAGAACCATTCAGGTATCCTTTACAAATAGAAGTACTTACTTTAAAGATATTGAATTTATTCTAGGAATATAATTTTTACTTTCAATTATTGAGAAGTTTTTGTTTATAGGATCTATTTACTTTTTCATAGAAATCATCTTTCCCTTAAACAAGATACTAGTTAGATGTTTAAAAGGGCATTTTAACTTTCTTTCTGAATTCATTTTATCAAATAAACAGTTATATGAACTTAATTTCTACATCACAAACCTAGTTTCCAAAGGAGTGAGTCTAAATATTTACTAAATGAATGAATTACTGCAATTTTTTCTCCTCTTTTTACTTTTAAGGTAACAATTCATAGTGTTTTATTTTTCTTTCAACTTTTTTAGGTTAGAATTTAGTCTTACTATACATATTGTATTAGTAGTTTACCTTTAATTTATCAAGAGATAATTTTCATGTCATGATTTTACTTACATAAATATAGACTATATATACATATATATATATATATGTCATCACTCCAGTCTATTTTACATGTAATAACTCACCTGGGGGGAAAAGTTTCTCACTTGCTTCAGGAGTACAAAGAAGAAATTACTTGTGTGATTTGTTTCTTCCCTGAAGTTACTTAATAAATTAGGTTATTGTGTGACATTTATAAAAAGTATTCAACTTTATTACTTGGAATGGGATATTGATCCGGAGGGACTAGTCCTAAGCTGGGAATACATGTGTGTTTAAAAATATTATTATAGCGAGTGCTGATTGGTTAAGATCTGGGTTAAAAAGTCAACATAAGATAATACGGGGTCCCCAGCCCAATAATTGGATCACTATTAACTTTGTATACTAGGAGGAATGACATAATTATTGGTTAAACGTAAGATGATTTACCATTAATACTCTTGTTCACTTTGAAGATGAACATTTTTGAAAAATGCAATTTGTGGGACATATATTTCAGCAACTGAACAGATCTTTTATGACTTTTCCCCATATTTTATTCCTCAGTGACATTTAACTTGAAAAACAATATACAAACATCAAGTGTTTCCTCTTAAACATGAATCTAGATTAAAAACATTTTCCCTGTGGTGTTTTGGGTCACAACCAGCAGTAGCCAGAGTTTAGTCCTTGCTCTGTGCTCAAGGATTATGTCTGGTGGTGGCAGGGATTGAACCTGCAAGACAAGTGTCTTGTCTCCTGTATTACTTCTCTGGTTCTAGATTTCTAAGGTTCTGCATAGCAATGGAAAAGTGCACAAAAATATAAAGAAACCCCATTGAATGAGAAAAACATTTGTACATAGTACACCAGGTAAAGTGCTAATATTAAAGATATAAAAAAATCACAAAACAATAACAACGACAACAAAAATTCCACAAAACAAAGAGGAGAGAGGGCCGGAGCAATAGTACATTGGGTAGGGAGCTCGTCTTTCTCCCGGACAAACTGGGTTCAATCCATGGCGTTCCAGAAGGTCCTTGAGTCGGCCAAGATTGACTCTTGAGTGGGGAGTCAGGAGTAAGCTCAGAGCACTGCTGCTTGTGGCCCCCCAAGGCAAACAAAATAAATGAGGATAGGAGATGAACAGATACCCGCTTCAAGAAGGCATAGGGATGGGCAGATGGAAAGCTATCATGGTCACTTATTATTCAAAAATTGTAAATCAAAAGAGCAGTGAGACAGTGGACCATGTCATTGAGAATGCCATATATCAAAAAGTTTGAGAATAATCGGTGCTGTCAGGGTATGATGCAAAAATTTAGGATTAACCTACATTTACTATTGATGAAAATGTTATCTGCTTCTGCACCTATAGAAAACAGTATGGATTTTTCTAAAAAAAAAAAAGGATAATATTGCCACATGATGCAATGATTCCACTTGTTTGTATCTAGCCCAGAATACAAAATCATTAAGTTCAAACACACTCACACACACACACACACACACACTCACACCTGTGTTCATTGTAACATTTAGTACAATATGGAAACAACACAACATCCCAAAACAGAATGACTAGATAAAGAAATTATGGTATGTATACACAACGGAGGATTGGAGTGATAGCACAGTGGGTAGGGCGTTTGCCTTGCATGCAACCAATCAGGGTTCGATTCCTTCGTCCCTCTTGGAGAGCCCGACAAGCTACCAAGAGTGTCCCACCCACATGGCAGAACTTGGAAAGCTACCTGTGGCATATTCGATATGTCAAAAGCAGTAACAACAAGTCTCACAATGAAGACGTTACTGGTGCCCACTCGAACAATGTATGAACAATGGAACAGCAGTGCTACAACAGTGCTATACACAACGGAATTCTGTGCAGCTGTAAAGTAATATTAAATCATCAGTTCTGTGCAGTGTGGATAAAGTAGAGGGAATCACTGTATACTGTATCACTGTCATCCCATTGTTCATCGATTTGCTCTAGTGGGCGCCAGTAACGTCTTCATTTGTCCCTGTCGAGTGCTAGTTAGCCCGATGGTGTCTGCTTGCTCCAGGAACACAAAAAGCATGCTGTTTTTACTATTTTTGGCATATCAAACATATCAAGGGTAACTTGCCAGGCTCTGTCATGCAGGAAAAAGAGAAATAAAAATAAGAATGAAAATAAAGAGGGAATCAGATTGAGGAAAATCGTGAGGGAGGACATTTACTGCACAATCTGACTCATCTGTTGAGTATTGAGGGCAAATTAGAGAACAGATCATCTCGAACAATGACAGGCCCTCGGCCTTGGTTACGAAACTTACTATGAAGGAACTGAATAAAGATTCAGTGAGAGCTGACATGGTAACAATGGTGGAATGACCTGAGCAGTTTTCGCTGTAGTGGCGTGCAGTAACTTTGTTCACCAATACGCTAAAGACATACAAATATTGTAAATAAACAAAACAGTACTCTAAACATGTTATCTAAACTATAGTAAATGAACATTACACATGTGCCTTATTATGTCATAATAATACTTGTTCTAGAGTTTCTTTTTGTTAAAATTAATTTTATATTTTATATCTTGGCTATCTACTATAGCTATGCTAATGAACATGTTCATGAATCTAAAGAACTAATTGATTTTCTTTCAAATACCATAGTTTTCATTAAAGATTTCCCATTTTGTCTCATTACTTACTTTGTGGTTTCATTTATTAGAATCATTACAGGAGAGAAACTTAGAAACATTTTTCATTCGAGGAAGGCTCAAAGTATGAAATACAAAAGAATTAGTAAAAGGTTTATAAAGCATCTTAATTCCTTCCTATAACCTAGATTAATTTCTAGGGACAGACTTATTTAGGTGCAGTGATGTTAATCCTAAACACATACCATTATTTGATATGAAAATGCTTTAGTTACTTTTGTATTAAGTTAAGTGATTGAAACACACAATGGATCATATTATGGCATGGCGTCAGAAAAAGTGAAATCTCACTCAGAGTGTAATACATACTATGCATCCCACCAAATATTTACTTCTTAATTTGAAATCTCTCCTTTGTCTCTAAGTAACCTGCTGAATCTCCCAGTGAGTTAATTTTCTTATGACTAAATATGTTTCTGTGAAATCCCTGTCCCACTTTCCACCCCAAGAACTGTCACTGTCACTGTAATCCCATTGCTCATCGATTTGTTCGAGCGGGCACCAGGAATGTCTCTCATTGTGAGACTTATTGTTACTGTATTTGGCATATCGAATACACCATGGGGAGCTTGCCAGGCTCTGCCCTGTGAGCGGGATACTCTCGGTAGCTTGCCAGGTTCTCCGAGAGGGACGGAGGAATTGAACACGGGTCGGCCGTGTGAAAGGCAAACGCCCTACCCACTGTGCTATCACTCCAGCCCACCGCTCCCCCCAAGAACAGCTATTATAAAACCCTCCCATTCTACTTCTTTACAGATTTTGTGATTGTTGTAATAAGTCAAGATTAAAGTTTTAATTTTGATGTGATAACAATTTGAGAAGAGACAGAGTAGACTCAGACCCCACTGTATGAACTTTAGAAAGTTGTGTAATTGAAATGGAGTTCTATACTTATGAAATTAAACACCACCGACTCGGAGCTAACATTGACAGGGTGTCAACCTAGATTATTATAGTCAGAACTAGTGTCCTGGTGCTCCTGTAATATTTTCTGCTATGTGTCCTTTGTTTATCGAATTATATGCCATTTTAGGAGCTTTTACTTACTATGAACAGAGAACACTGGCATAGGTTAAGTTCTCTGATAGAATTGCTGTGCATGATGGTATCTGTGTTTCACATGACTCCTAAGAAATTTGCCGCAAGGGTATTTTACTAAAACACAATATTTCTGTCATTCTTAGTAAACTGACTGCAGTATTTATGGATGCACACTTTACCTCCTTATGATATTTCTGTTTTAAATATTGTCTAATTGTTTACCTGTTGTAGCCTACCTGTGCCTTAATAATACTCATTTATCATTTTCAGAGGGGAAGTACATAGTGCAACTGTAAACATAAGTTAACTACCACAGAATAGTGGATTCGGTATTTCTTTACATTAAAAAACTATGCATAACTTGTGTAAATGATGAAACTTCTCTGCAAGATCTCATCTTGCTGATGTGAATACATAACTTTTCATTTCTATATTTCTTTACATATGCAGCTATGATCTCTTCCCCAAAGTCAGTCTGATTGTTCCCTCCATCCCATCAACATTTTCTATCTGATTGACTCTGAGGGATAATAATTAAGAATAGCAGGTACCCACCTGTGTCTACACTCCATTGTGTGTGTCTGTCATTCATGGTATGGGCTATAAAAAGTCACTATTTAGCTCATTGTCCTTACACAATTTGAAAAACTCTGTGAATAGCGACTGTGTCTTTAAAATGGCATCATTTTATACCCCAGCACCAGACTGAACCATAGAAGTAGACACTCATTTAGTGTGTGTGAAACGATGAACAAATACATCAACAACGGTGTTCTTGATTGTTTTATCAAGAGTAACAAGAGCCGGGATGTGCTGCTTGCATTTGAGCATTATGAATTCCGAGTCAAATTCTTATTCCTAGATGGATTCAAAGTTTAATGATATCAAAGCCTGATATGCTTTAAACTTTCTCACTAGCTTAGCCTGAACAGAAAACAGCCTTCTTTTATGCTTTAACCTCATTCTGTATTCCCCCTTTGAGCTGTCTTTCATTTTCTACATGCTACTTTTTAAAGGGAAAGCAAGGTTAATACATATTTGAAACTTCTTGAAAAGTGTAAGTCCTCTGTGGATTGCAAATGCACATAGATATGTTAAATTTGTCTCAAGTCCTCTTATTTTTATTTCTACTGAACTTTAAAAACAATTGCATGGCATCAAACCCTGTTTCCATGACAATATTTTATACAGTAAATACATATGTTTTTAAAAGTATAAATTTTATATACATTGAAATAAAATTTTATAATTTTAAATGCACTGCATCTAGAATTTAAAACAATTATTATTTGCCTTTTACAGGTAATATTAATATATTTTCCCTTAATTTGTATATTTGCATAAAAAATCATGTGCAATAGTGTATATGTAGGGAATAAATTCTCATTAAAACTAATACATAGAAACTTGCTCCACAATAAAATCTATCACAGTTCTGCTAAAAATATATCATGGCTGTTACTTTTATTATTAGTGTGGGAGCTTTTAAAAATTCTCTACGTCAAGAATTCCTATAGCAAGTAGTATAATTTATGCATAATTAGGAACACATATGCATTCTGCAATTAAATAAAACTATGTTAATACTTGTGTTTATAATAAATAAAAATATTTGTACCAAAAGATGACATTTTTCTTTACCATGGTTTTTAAATTTTGCTTATCAAACTTCATTATTTTAGACACCTAGATTTAATAACCACTTTGAGCAGTGGTTTAAGTGATTCATCTGTCTGATTCAATGTGGCCAAAGGGATAGAACCAGAAGGCAACTACTTTATAATTTACAGATAAATATAAATTAGAATGTGTGTGATATCTTCTATTTAATTGAGAAAAAATGAGAACTGTTTGGTATAATGATTAAATTGCAATAGCTGCCCTGATGGCTTTCAAAGAAAAAGATTCCCCAATTTGGCATAAGAGAAAGCTAGAACTCCATTAAATTACAAGAAAAGTTTGAGTTTATCTCACATCAATCAATCATATCTTCCTCTTTAAGAAATTTTGCTTTCTTAGAAATCCAAGATAGTAGACTGCAAAT
The DNA here is from genome assembly GCF_027595985.1 of Sorex araneus. Lineage (NCBI taxonomy): Eukaryota > Metazoa > Chordata > Mammalia > Eulipotyphla > Soricidae > Sorex > Sorex araneus. Next base: position 212,110,468 of record NC_073306.1, read on the forward strand.
TTATTCTTCATGTGACAACTTAATACAGTAGCTTTTTTTTTCTTTGGCTTTTTGGGTCATTCCCGGTGATGCACAGGGGTCACTCCTGGCTCATACACTCAGGAATCACCCCTGGCGGTGCTCAGGGGACCATATGGGATGCTGGGATTCAAACCCGGGCCGGCTTCGTGCAAGGCAAACGCCCTACCCGCTGTGCTATCGCTCCAGCCCCTACAGTAGCTTTTTGTGTACTGATTATTTTCACCAAATGAGTAAAATCTACAGAAAAAATAGACAAGTATGCATGTTTTTCTATTTTAAAGTACAATTTCCAGATAGAATGTTTATTTTGCACCCTGAGTCACAATACCGTTAATAGCAGTGGCTCAGGCAGACGGCATTCTAATGCTACATCTCCCACCCCCGTGGAACCCCATCACTGTGCCTAGGTCCCCTTTCAACTTGGAAAATAGTTGTGTCAGATGACTCTCAGGGGTAGTTATCAATGACCATCTTTCAGTTCGTGCTCTGTTTTTCAATATTCCACATACGTGAGAAGCTACCGTGTAGTTGCCTCTCTCTTTGCTCAGCCACACTTTCTAATTCCATACACACTGCAACCAACTACAAAGTTCCATCTTTCTACCGCTCTCTAGTATTCCCTTGTGTGCATATACTACAACCTCATTAGCCCGAGTGGACACTTGGGTTGTTTCTGCACATCAACTATTGTGAGTAGTGCTTCAGTCAGCCTGGGAGCTCGAATTCTTTTTGAATATTTCTTGGCACTTAAAGTAAAAGTAAATTGCTGGGTTATGTACAATCTTGATTTCTGTGTGTCTGAGATGCCTTCACACTGTTTTCCATAGCAGCGGAACTAGTTCATACTCCCAGCAATAGTCTAGGAGCATTTCTTTCCTCGCATACCTTGCAAAGCACTGGCTGTATCTACTTATTATCTTGATAGGCACGTGACAGGGTGTTTCAAGCATGTGGTGTTCCAATCCCACACCCTACATCCAAGTCCCCTCTGCCTTACCTCACTGGTGTGAGCTGATGTATTGTGGCTATTTCCAGTGGAATTCCCCTCGTGGTAAATGAGGGACAGCAGTTTTCCATACTCCTATTGGTCATCTGTATGTCTTCTTTGAGGAGTAGGTCTTCAGCTCCTCTTACGATTCATTGAAGAAACTGCTTGTTGCTGCATTTAGGGAAGTTTCCATGTATTCGAGAGTCTTTGTTTCTCAATTCTCTTCCATTGGTCTGGAAGTCTGCTTTCAATTCCAGTACCACCCAGGTTTAAGCTGTGTAAGTTTATATTAGAATTTATCATTTACAGTTGGGAAGAGTCAAGCCTCTCACTTTATTTTTTCCCCAGGATTGCTCTGGCTGTGTGGGGAATTTTATGACTACATATAAGATGTATTCTGTTGCTCATCGATTTACTCGAGCGGGCACCAGTAACGTCTCTCATTGAGAGACTTATTGTTACTGTTTTTGGCATATCCAATACGCACGGGTAGCTTGCCAGGCTCTGCCGTACGGGCTTGACACTCTCGGTAGCTTGCCAGGCTCTCCAAGAGGGGCGGAGGAATCAAACTCGGGTCGGCCACATGAAAGGCGAACGCCCAACCGCCGTGCTATCGGATATAAGATGTAATGGCATTAGAGGCAGTACAAATGTCAGGGTGCTCGCCTTGCCGGTGGCAGCTGCAGGCTTTACCTCCAACAGCACGTGGCTTCCCGAGCACCACTGGGTGTTGCCCAACTACCCTGCTCCCCACTGGACAGAAGAGATTTAGGGGGCAGAGAGATAGTGTAAGGGTTAAGGTGATTGTCTTTCTTTTGGGTGGCCCTGTTTCTATTCCTGGTACTGCATATGGTCCCCTGAGTGCTTGCAGGAGTTATTCTGGAGCAACGAGCCAGAATAAAGCCCTGAACATCTCTGGGTAAAGTCCCCAAAATGAAAACAATATGCCATGCAATGATTGGTGGGGCTGTGCGGACTCTGTGTAGTGATATTGGTGAATTGGACACTTTTAACAATGTTAATCTGTGCAAGTCATGTAAAGGGGGTATGTTTGAATTTCTTTTTTTCTGTTTAATTTCTTTTAATTATTTTTTATTGTTTTCTTTCTGTATTTCTAAAAGTAAAACATTTATTGTTAAATTTGTCCCAACATGGTTGATTTGGGGGGTGGGGCACAATTGTGAATGGGGTTTTAAATGAATATTCTCTCTTCTATTTAATTGAATATTGAATTGAATATAGAAATGCACTGCATTCTGCATATTGATTTTGAAGCCTGCCATTTTACTGTATAGGCTTATTGTAGGAATTTTTGTGGAATCTTTAGAATTTTCATATGTATGGAAATTGGAAATACTAGTAGTTTGACTTCATTCATACTGGTATCTCTAATATATCACTCTACTGAATAATGTCAAGAGCTTTCAGTATTATATTAAATAATAGTAGTGAGAGTAGGCATCATTGTCTCTTGCCTGATCTTGGAAGAGGAATGACTTTTGGTTTTTCACCATTGAGTATGATGTGTTAAATGATCTTTACTATATTGAGGAAATTTCTTCTCTCCCAGTTTTGTTGACTTATAAGTGATTGTTGGATCTTGTCAAATGCTTCTACTCCATCTTCGAAAGCTACTCTCATCTTTCCTTATATTTATGTAGTGTATTCCATTGATTGACTTGTGTATATTACACCATCCTTGCATCGCAGGAACCACATTTGGTCATCCTTTGAATGTATGATAGGATTTTAGTTCTAAGATTTTGTTGAGGATCCTTGAATTAGTTGATCATTAGAGATGTCAGTCTATATTATAATTTTTGGGAATATATCTACTTTTAATATCAGGACAATATGTCCTCATAGAAACTATTTGAGAAGATTTTTGTTTCTTTGACGTTCTATACAGTCTGAGACAGTAAGAAGACAGTCTTTAAAAATTTAGAAGAAGTCACTAGTAAACCCTTTTGGGCCAAGGGCTTTTGTTTTCAGGGGAGACTTTTGATGACTTCCAATTTCAGTGTTCACAGTGGAGCCTTCTGGTGTGCTGTTTCCTCCTGACTCTGTCTCAGTATGAGACTCCTTTTGTTCTGAGTACCCGATGTCTCACTCTGCTCCTTGGCTTCAGTCCGTGGTTTTGGACAGCTAGCATACTCATCCTCAGGACTTTTTTCCTTAAATAAACTCATTCTGTGGCCTGAGTGATAGTACAGAGGGGAAGGTGCTTTCCTGGCACACAGCTGAGGCAGGTTCCATCTCCAGCACCTCACCTGAAACCCTGCCCCCTTCCAGGAGGGACCCCTGAGTGCAGAGCCAGGAGGGAGCCCTGAGCACCACCAAAAACACCCAAAACAGAACAAATCGAATAGACTCATTCTGAAACCTGCACCGAGAGGCACGTTGGGAGACAACTTCCTTCCCCAGGTGCCGTTGAGGTGTCTCCCCCACCACCTCAGCCGGAAGTGCGACCCAAGCGTCCCTGCCTGCAGTCACACTGCGCCTTCTGGCCATCACTGGTCAGGAACTGGCTGGGCTTGGACCGTCCTCCCAATCTGGTCTGTGTAGGGAGAGATTCAAAATGCTACTGGGTGAAGTTGCAGTTGAGAGTTTTCGCTGTGCATGCGGTGTTGCTGTGGTTCTTTCGGCTTCCTCACCCCTCTGTGACCCCAGTCGCTTTGCCCTTTGCCTGTTGTACCCGTTGGCTCTTCATCAGTAACTCCGCGATCTGTGTCTGGGCACTGTGCAGAGTTCCGGGGGGACCACTGCAGAACCTTCAGTCACTTCTGTTTTGTTGCCTTTTCAAGCAGGTGGGATTCTCCGGTCAACTTTCTCTTACTGTCATGGGCCCCCCCGCCGCTCTATTTTCTTTTTTTTTAATTTATGGAGAAAATTGACAGAAAAGGGGTACAAGAAAACTCATCCATGATTTAATCAATTCCCTCTATTCAGTGTTTGTCGTTCTGCATTTTTTCTATTCTATGTTCCTATGGGTATATGTAGTTGAGCCTTATGATGAAAAAAATAAAACATTTTTCACGTTTAAGTCACAAAAATATTTCAGTAACTTATTTACAATAGAATAACATAAATACTCATATAGAATAATAGGGGAACATTGCAAACATCAAATTCTGTGGATCTAAGATAAGATGAAGGGACTGGAGTGATAGTGCCATGGGTAGGACATTTGCCTTGCACGCAGCCTAACTGGGTTTGATTCCCAGCATCCCATATGGTCCCCCAAGCACCGCCAGGAGTAATCTCTGTGTGCAGGAGTAACCCCGTGTATCCAGGAGTAACCCTATGTATCGCTGGGTGTGATCCAAAAAGCAAAAAAGTAGTAATAATAAGATAAAACAAAACAAAAAAAGATGAAATACAAACCATTTATTAGGAGAGTCTATTTAGAATGGCAAATCTACTTTATTTTTAGGATTATGCATAGTTCAGATTTGGCACAAAGGTGTTAATGGTACTTCATGTCCATTTTATTGACAAGTGGATGAAATAACAGTGATAACGTCACTACTTGCTCACAATTTTTTGGCGATCATATGTTATCATTATTTAAAAGTCTCTGTAGGATTATGGGTTTAGCAACAGCCTCGACACTGAGATGCATACTAACAACCTGAGATCAAAGTTGTAGACTTTGCGAGCAGAAGCTTGAAGTAGACGCGTAAGTTCTCAGAATGTGTCTTCATTGTCACTCAAGAGGCAGAGAGAGACACAAAAGCCAGAGTGACTGGGAAGAAGCCTGGTCACAAAGGCCATTTATCCTCAATTTGGAAAGAGCTTTTAGTAATTGACTCAGACCCTGCTTCTGTCATCATCTCCCGGGTAGCAGCAAGCTGTAGCGTGTGTCATGTTTTACAAAATACAATAGGAGCGTGGGGTTGGCCCGAGATCCACCGCACTTTCAAATCTGAATCTGTGAAGAAGCTGCAAATCCCTATGATTTTTCTGAAATAACCAGGGGCACCATATGGATACAATAATCCCCCGCAATAGGTGATAGAATTGCAAGATTCCAAAAATAAGAATTTAATGCACCCTTCTATTCATGAGACTGTGCTCCTATATCAAAGCCGGTTCCTGTAACTGTACTGACCAGGTGCCAAGTAATCAGCATCTCCTCATTTGTCATTCTGCCGCAGGTGCGTTTGCTCAGAAAGGCCATGAGCTTAAGTAGTATCATTCACACAGAGATCAATTTCTTCTGACAGCAAAGTATTGCAGGCACAAATTTGCATTTGCACGGTGGTAATTTTAAAAAATTTTCCAAATTGAAGATTTTGAATGCCCTTGGTACTTATGTTACCATCCCTACTGCCTTTCATCTGCTGCTCCTGAGAAAGAAAATGCAGGGGGAAACTTTCCACATTCTACTTTATTAAGCATTGTAAGCCAAAACATAAATAGCATTTACATATTGTATGACCTCACTTTAAAGTTAATTTTTAAATGTCCCAATTCATGGTCGTGCTGCTTTCTTGGTGTGGAGAAAAGATGTGTGCTCGGGGAAGAGAAGTTTTAGACACATTTATTGGGTTCAGTCCAGCAAGCAATTGTTGAATCCACTAGACATATTGTTATAAATGCACCGGAATACAGATGTGCTCCAGATGTCAGAGCCCAACGTTCCTTTTGGGCACATATAAGGTCACATTAACATAAACGCTCAAATTCCCACTGCTTTTGCAACATTTGCAGACTCATAGTCATTAAGTAAAGTGCTCCGTCAAACATTCCTGGCTGGCCTGAGCGAATCTGCGGTTTGCCCAGGAGTCCACTCTCCAAGGCCTCTGCGCTGCCCAGGACCAGCCTCGTGCTTCACGCCGTCCTCAGAAAACGCACTTGACCTCATCTGGTGTTTAAGTCGGCTTGGGCCCGACCCCGCGGGCTACTTTGGGGCTCAGTTCCTTCCCCGTCTGCTGCTTAGCCCCTCTTCTTTCTAAACGAGTAAAATCAGAACAAGCAAACCAAATCCTTAGCCATTCTATCCCCTCCACATCCTTCCTGGGTTCTTTATTTCATGTTCTATGACCACCTTCAATTAAGAACAATCATCAATCCCATTTTAAAAGATAAAAAGATGTCAAATTTAATATGCTATTAGCCATTTCCTGAAGTTTTTAGGCTCGATTAACACCCCCCCAACACACCTTTAATAATACTCTAGTGCCTTCATTACAGGAGCTATTGAAGGTAAGCATTAGGTCATTACTAACATAGAAATTAAAAACATTTGTTCTGGAGAGTGAAAAATAAATAAACAAATGTGTTTGGTTGTAATCCTAAAGGTCAAATAATTCTCTGTATTGGAGATGGCATTTAAATTGAGAAGTAAATAATGAATAAGATTTCATGGTATTTTAAAGAGAGGAAGAGCCAAGCGTTGTTTACTCGAATTTGTAAAAAGATTTGTAAAAAGATTTGTATAAAGGACACAGAAGCATGGAACTGCCTGATATCATGTTCACAAGTGATGTATTGATGGACGGCTGTGGAGAAAATGGTCATGTGAAAGTAGAAAGTTGAATCACATCTGGATCATCATTTCAGATGCCTTGGATTTTATGCCAAACATTTGAATCTCCTCAAGTGGGTAATTAGGAAAATCATTAGGAATTCTGAAGAATGATGTATTTATGCTTCAGTGGATAAAGGAAGGTCTGACTGAAAGATAAATTAGGTCATTTTTAATCTCACATAAACAAAAGGGTATAGAGAAGAGAGGCTTCCAGTGAGTCATTCAATGGATGAATGGCTTCAGTTCTACTTCTCCGAGATTATTTCTGTTATTTATTTCCATATGGCTGTAGTAATTACAAACATTAAACTCAGTCAACAGTATTCAAAGGTAGTGACGAAATTTTTAATTTTTTTAAATGCTCACTATTAAGAACTTTACCTAGAAATTATGCCTAGTAAACACTCTGCATTTTTGTCCAAAATTATTGGATACACCGTTTACAGAATATTTTCACTAATAGACGAATGGAACTGACAATCTCTAGGTAAATCAGGATTCTCGAATTCCTCCACAGATGAAGTCACCTGATTCCTAAACAAAATTATATTGTGTGAGCAAGAAGTCGTGACGGAGATAAATAACCAACAAAATACAGCATGGAAATACTAAGCTGTGTTATGCATCCTATGTACTTATGAAAGAAGAGTTTAGGACAAGTTAGAAGGTTTGGAGACTATAAACAAATCACAATTTTTTAATGAAATAATGATTTCAGGTGCAATGGACTAAACTAGACACATTGAACTAAACTAAATAAATTAAAATAAAGCAGAGACCTGGAATAAGATTGAGCAGAAGTGGAATGAATGGAGAAGAATTTAAAATACACAATTATCATGGGGTCTCTTGGGCAGGATAGATCCCAGGGGGTGAGGCGGGGGGAATAAAGGCAAAGATACCCTGGGGATGAGAGTGAAAACCGTTAACTGAGCTGATGAATTCCATCAGGACAGAAGAGGGAGTGTCAGATAGTACAAGAGCCACGGAATTTGCCTTCCAGGAAGCCAACCCCGGTTCCATCCTCACCACTGCAGCTGGAGTTCAGTCAGGGGTGACACCTGAGCACAGAGCCAGGAGAAGCCCCCGAGCACTGTGGAGTGTGACCACATTACCTGAGCCCCTCCCCAAAAAGATCAAAGAGACAGAATTTCTCATTGTAAGTCCATTCTTTAGGTACATGGACATTAGTTTTCTCCTACAACGACTCCACCGCTTCTATCCTCCTCCCTTTCGTTGTTATCGTCATTACCATGTGCTGAGGTGACACTTGTATAGCTCAGACGTTTCACTGAAGCCCCCACCCCACCCCCCCGCCTCCCTGGCAGGGCGGAGGTGCTCCTTCAGACCTCGTTGTGTTCCGACGTCTGCGTTTCTTGCAGTGTGTGGAGTTCCCCGGCAACTTTCCAGATGTCCCTCCGTGAGGTGGGGTGCTGGTCAAGTGCAGGACCTCACAGCTGGGAGCAGCGAGACAGCTCAGAAGGCGGGCGCATCCCTGGTTGGTCCGAGACAGCGAGCCCAGTGCAGATGCAGGAGAGCCCTGGACGGCTCGGCTCTCTGAGCTAGCCCCGCATCACCAGGAACAATCCCCCTTACCAGGAACTGCAGGTGTGGCCCCAGATAAAGAGAAAATAATGATACCTTCAATATTTGTGCATGCGCTTTCCTGAAGAAGGTATTCATTTACAGCATCATGTGCATCCTGTATGTGTACACCACATCAAATTCACCTCTGCAATTCGGTCCTTGGCCACCCCGTGCCCTTGGTTTCAGATGGAACACCTCTTTCCTCTCTCCAGTAACCACCAACTGCTCTTTTTTAAAAAAATTATTTATTTTTAATTAGTGAATCACCATGAGGGTACAATTACAGATTTATACATTTTTGTGCTCATGTTTCTCCCATACAAAGTTCGGGAACCCATCCCTTCACCAGTGCCCATTCTCCACCACCAGTAAACCCAGCATCCCTCCCCCCCTCCCCAGTCCCGTCTCCCCCCACCCCACACTGCCACTATGGCAGGGTATTCCCTTTTGTTCTCTCTCTCTCTGATTCAGTGTTGTGGTCTGCAATAAAGGTGTTGAGCGGCCATTGTGTTCAGTCTCTAGTCTACATTCGGCACCAACTGCTCTTACATGAACTTTTTTCTGTTGTTGTTGCTGTTTAGCTCATCTGTGTTTATTCTCTTGAAATGCCGTATCTGAATAAAATCAGCATTTGTCTTTCTCCATCTGGCTTATTTCACTCAGCATAATACTACTGAGCTCCATCCATGTTCCTGCAAATGGGAGGATTCGATCATGTTTAATAGCCAAACAGTGACAAATTCGTTCCATTCCTACTAGATGGAGAAGTTTGACTAGTACCGATTAAGAATTTAAAGCCTGTTATCCGAAGGGCTAGTGAGGCAGGTGAGGCACTTGCCTTGCGAGCATCCAACCTGCTTCCATCAATGACACCCCACAGGGTCCCCAAGCCCGCCAGCGGTGACCCTGGTATATAGAGCCAGAAGTAAGTCCTGAGCACTGTTGGGTGTGAATCCAAAACAACAATAACAGCCACAAAAAATAATAATATAGATTCTGAATGTGATTTTCTCCTGGAAGAAAATTGGCTCATCACATTTTTAATTCTTGTTTAAATTTAGTCAAGAAATGCTTTATTAATTATTACTTTGATAAATGTTACTGACTTTCAACAAAGTTTTAACACTTCTCAAGTATATAGTCCTAGCATGCAATTTAAAATACTTATAATTTATGAAATAAACCTGTATAAAGATAATGTCTTTAAAATTTAAATCAACAACAAAAAATATGACCCTTTCTTAACAGGTTTGGAGAAAATTTGTTTGTGAAAAATAAAGTGCAATTGGTTTTGATTTCTTTTTAATAGTTCATTATTTAAAATTTATTTCATCCATTTTTTTTCATTTTCTTTAGAAATTGCATATCACATAAAACAGAGGGCACTTTTTTTGCCACTTTAGTATAACACCCTGTGGGCCTATATAGTTGCAAATAAAAGGATATTAACATTTTTTGATCGTTTCATTCCATTGTATATGCATAACACTTATTTATCTAATCATATATCCATAAGCAATTAGTTTGCTTCCAGTTATTGGCTGTTATAAATAATGCTGCAATATAAATATTCAGGTATACTCACATATTATAAACACATATATAATGCATTCATTTTCAGACTTACATTTTTGTATTTTTCAGGTTATCCTGAAATTGGATAACTGAATATTATGAAATACGATTTTTAACTTTTTGGGAAATGTTCATCCTGTGTTTAATAATCACAGAACCAATTTCTATTCTCAACAACAGTGCACAAGATTTATTTTGTTTTAAATACAAAAATTAACATCTAGGAACAAAAAAATCCCCATCTGTTAATGGAACCTTTGTAAGATTAATTAACCAACCTTCACAGTATCATCCAACTTGAATTTCCAAACACTCCCACTAGCACTTAAATTTCATTATGTTCCCCATTGTGATGGGCAAGAAAGCAAATTGCTTCATACCTGAACAGGTCCTTGTCAATCCGAAGTACTTGGTGTTGTGATCTCTTTGCCATCCTTGTTCTCTGTAGCCCTTTCTCCTTTTGTCCTCACGGACCTTCACTCTTTATCATACAGCATTCTAACATCTAAAACACCTTGACATTTGAATTTCAAAGTATACAAAGTATTTTAAAATGTAAAGATCGTATTGGACTTGAGGAGATAGTAGAGTGAGTAGCGTGATACCTTGGATGCAGCTGGCCCTGGAAAACAATGAAGTAAATAATGTAATACTGTTGTTTAATGTGGCATTTTCACATTTCTCCGATTGTTCTTAAAATGTCACTCACAACTTTTTATTTTACCAGTATAGGAACCAAGTAAACTTGTATTCCATTCCCAAGGTTATTTAATCTTCATGTAAAATAGCCTCCATCTCCATTTATGTCTTATTCTATTAAATTTTTTAAAGATTCAACTTTATTACTTTGTAGAACACCCCTCAATCTGCTACTACTTGGGCAGGTTTTTATTGTTTAATTGGGGATAATTACTGTGCCGAGAATTATTCATATATATTCTTTATGTATGCAAATAATGCTTCATGAATATAAACAGCATATAAAGAATGTCACAATTCTTGGGAGATAGATGCTGAGTTACTGAATAGTGAAGAATTTGCACATGGTTTATGCTGCCACTTTCAGATGGTCGAGGAGGGGAGTGTCTGTGTGCGTGGGGAGTTAGGATCAGTCACCGCGGTCTATGTACTTACCTGTCATCTATCAAGAGTTAAAGTTGATTAATGATTGATGGCCGCTGAGTATGATAGTCACTGAACTAGTCTTAAGATGTTTTAGTAGGTTTGAGAGATTGTAAAACAAAAATGTGGAAAGAATAACTGAATTGGAAAATGGAAAGTGCTTACCAGGAAGTCGAGACTTTGAGTAAGGGAGCTATCCAGCCTGCAGCTGCCCGTGTGATTTTGTATTAATCATTGGAAATATGAACTCATATGTTTGGCTTTCAAATGAAGATGAACATGCTGATATTACATGCGGTTATGAAGATTAAAATAGGTAACATATGCCGGGGTTTTTCACACAGTATAGCTAGAGAGTTAAGAAACACAAGCAGAAACCTAACTCAGTTCTTCTCAGGCTGAACGCGCAGGGCACCATACCTGGAAAGTGAATAAAGAATTATATTCATCATTTTTCAAGATAAAAGAAGGTTAAATTGGCAGATTGTTCTATTAGAGAAATAAATTTTGCAAACTCAAATGAGTTTTGTGCCTATAAATAAAACGAAGTTCAAGGGTGACCAATGCAGTTAATTGATTTAGAAAATCAATAAAAAACCATACAAATATAAAAAAGGACTCTTAGTTCACAAAGATCATAGGGGCATTGAGATACGTGTGAATAGTGCAGTGCGAAAAACAAATTAGGAAACTGATTTTAGGATATGAAAAGCTATTTTTTAATTAAAGTGGTACTGCATTATAACATTGTACAAGTTTCAGATGTGTATAACTGGAAATCCTAATATAATACTAGAGAACTTCCTCTAGCTTGAGATTGATTTTACAATTGCTTTAAAACTAGATTGACATCTGAAATATTGATTGATTCCTTTGTTGGCTAGATACTTGTCGAGCACCTTTTTTCTCTAAGTGTTGCAATATAAAAATGAGTGTGATGGGGCCAGAGAGATCGTGCAGAGGTAGGCAACTGCTATGATGTGGCCCACTGGGTTTAATCCCTGTGCTTTATATTATCCCTGAGACATACCAGAAGCAATTTTTAAGTGCAAAGCCCAGAACATCAATGGGAAAGATTCAAGGCCCCCCCTGCCCCCAGCAAAGGAATCTGACAAGCTACTTTGTTTCTTCACAAGATCCCCCCAACTCTAATCAATGGTAAAAAGAAATATGATTTCCATTTTTATTGACTATTATTCTTTAGTTTGCCTGTGTCTCCTTTGATTTTATAATTAGTGCTATTAAGTATGGCAACTTCCCCCCCAAGTTAGAATTAAAAAAAAATTAGCTCAAATTGTGTTGATGCTAAGGTTAGTAAAATTGTGCACACATTTTACTTTCAGTTTATCAAAGAAGAGGTAAATACCTTTTATTTCATTATTCATTTGTCATAACGCAATTTCACTGATATGAATTAAAAATGCATTTCCATTCATTCCTATGTTGTCGGTGAACCAAGATTTTGATTTTGGTGGGCAATACATTGGGAACATTCTACTAGAGAAATCGATGATATCAACTATTTTTCATTTTGGAAGCTGCACATTTCATCTTAGTCTGCCTGTTGATAGCTATTCTGGAACTTTCCAGCTAGTATCTCTGTAGGCATAAAGTCAATAAAAGACACCAAACAGTATGAAGCTATATCCAGGCCAGGGAAGACAGGCTAAGAGGACCCCTCGCTGGCTAGAATTTACACAAGGGTGTGGAGGGTGGAGGTTAGTCAGGACAGAGGAGAATCCTTTATGACAACATTAGTTGGAAATGATCACTCTGGTCAGGAACTGAGTGTTGAACATGATACCCTTTCAGCATTTGTATCACAAACCTCAATGCCTAAAATGGGAGAGAAAGTGAATGATAGAGAGAAAGAGGGAGGAAGAGAGAGAGAGAGAGAGAGAGAGAGAGAGAGAGAGAGAGAGAGAGAGAGAGAGAGAGAGAGAGGCGCGTGCCATAGAAGTTACACTGATGGAGGGATGGATGTTGGAACATTGTATGACTGAAACCCAAACATTAACATCTTTGTAATGCTCTATCTCATGGCTATTCAATCAAAAATAAATTAGGCCAGGGGCCAGAGCAATAGCACAGCGGGGAGGGCGTTTGCCTTGCACGCGGCCGACCCGGGTTCAATCCCCGGCATCCCATATGGTCCCCCAAGCACCGCCAGGAGTAATTCCTGAGTGCAGAGCCAGGAGTAACCCCTGAGCATCGCTGGGTGTGACCCCCCCCCAAAAAATAAATAAAATAAATAAATAAATTAGGCCCATGAGAGCCTAATATTTCGTCTACAACTCCCTCTAATACATTGATATTCTCTCATTACTCCCAAATATAGACTAATATCCCATACTTATAAAAAACCTCTGTTTCCTGTAGTTGTACTATCTCCAGATATTGAAGTAAAGGTAAGCACTACCTTTATTATTTCAAATTATTCATGGAAACTCATCAAGCACTTTTTCTCCTGTACACACTGATATTCTGATTATCCCAATTGATCAGGACGTTATTTGTACTGGCATTAAAATGTTCCCCCGACTGACCTAGAGCCGGGGCAACTGGGACCCGAGCGACCTACGTTATCGATTTTAAAGGAAACTTCTGTGCTGAGATACACAGGACAGAGACGGCAGTGGCGCGGGGAGCCCAGCCCGAATGGGCCCGCGGGTGCTCCTGACAGTCCTCCTGAACTGGAATAGAAATAGATGCTGGAGTTTTGCGGCGTCTGAGCTGTGGGGCTGTGGTTCTGGAGACTTCTTCAGACTTCTCCAAAGAGTCACTGGAAACTGGCACCTTGAAAAGGGGCCCTCCCTTCCCTGTGAGCCGGGAACCCCTGGGCAGGAACCGCCCCGTTCCCACCCGCCTGCCAGGCCCTGGAGCCTCTGTCCTGTTTGCACCCCTTTAAGGCCCTCTGAGGGGGAGGCTGTACCAGGGCTAGGTGGACCCCTGCACCCCCGTCTAAACCGCCTTTACATGCCTTAGACCCTTCGGTTTGCTGCACAGAGGAAGTCCCCCCACCCGCGGGAGAGCACTGCACCTCACACTAGACCTTCCTCTTCCTCTGTCTCCTCTTCCTTCTTTCATTTTTTCTCTATTTCGCTCCTCTTTTCATTTTTTCCTCCTTTTTATCATTTTATCTTCAAAGTTTTTCAATCACTACTGGAGTTGTTTCATGCCATTTTATCTTGCTTGTCGTGAGCACAGTTCATAGTGAGCTAGTTAAAAGAACATAAAAGCGAGACCTTTTCACTACCAGTCTGGAATTCCTTCCTTAAGCAAACATGACTACATGTGTACATGCGACTGCATGCATGCAGATGCATTCTTAGTCACTATTCCTGAAATTCAAGGAAATTGAGGGTTAGTCCACTTATTTCTAATGATTTCCTGTAATTCGTTTTCTCTAAGGCTTTGTTCCTGAACTTTCAGAATATTGCAATAAAATGTTTACTTTTCATCAAATGGCCTTATCATTTTGGTTGCTATAAACTCATAAAGTACATTCTGTTTCAATTGTACATAGAAGTCATCAACTTATAAATAATATGATTAGGAATACACAACATTGGCCTCACAACTTTCAAATATTTCATAGTAGAGTAATAATGGAGCCAAATTTCAAAGAAGCCTACAAGATTTTGGAGCCAAGCTCCTTAGTAGTCTTTGTACTCATAAAACTATTTTCCAAATTGAGCTGCAGTGTAATGGAAGTGATATACAGAAAAATTTGCCATAACTAAGATTCAGTTGTAGCTGTCTGATTAAATGTCTCTTTCTTTTTACCTACTCAATTTTCACTAATCTGTTATAAATTCTCATCGTCTTATTGAATGTTAACGGTAAAAGACATTGTCATGTAAAATTGTAGATATTTTTACTTCGTTGCTAAGATTCTATTCAAACATTTTATTGTAAATTTATTCTGATTCATTGTAAAATTGTTTGAAGCACTTTCTAGGAAATAAATTTATATGTTAAAATCTGAGCTTCTACTTATTTTACATTTACTATTTGAAAGCAACATTCTGTCAAGCAATAGTTTAGGAAAGGAAAGTGATTGAATAAAAAATATTGATAAGAATATTACTCAAGTCCTGATTATGTAAACTTCATGCAATCATACTAGTTTTGTGGGGAGATTTCAGGGAATGTGGCAATAAATGCAAATAAATTTGTTAGACTTCGGGATTAAATACAAAGATATAGGGGAATTTATCCAAATACTGTTTAAAACTCATTTTTGTGGTAAGAATTGTGCCAAATATGTTCCTCAGAACAGCTACTAAGAAGGATTTATTATCCTCAATTTTGTGGAGAAAAAAAGCTAGTTAGAATGAGAAACACTGAGCCATGTTTCTAAATACCCACATTCAGAAAGCAGTCAAATAAGGTGACAATACAGAAGGGTAAAATGTTATCAATTATGAAGGGAATCTTAGTAGTAATGGAGTCCTAATGTGCTCTGAATAATGGAAGCCACCTTTCAACAACTCCCACACCATGCATACAAAATATCACAAATATGTAAAGTAACATTTAATAACAGAGTTTATAAGTACAACCTGAAAATGTGAATATGGGCTATGCTACTAAATTAGACACCTCCTATCTAATAAAGATTTTTGCTATGAAAAAAGAACAAAGATTAATACTAAAAGCAATGCAATTAATTCTCTGAAACCCATTTGGATAAGATTTTCAGCCACTGCTTTCAGTTGGTCCACTGAGACTAGTTTGCTTTAAAACTTCTTATTTTGAAAAGGGAAAAGAAAGGTTTTGTTCGTGAGAAAAACTTATCTGAGAAGAAATTATATCTACTCTGGGAATAAGTAAAATATTTCTTGCAGCATTTTGTTAAAATGGCATGATTCATTAAATAGTTCCTCAGAGGTGCACAGAAATAGCAACAGGTGCTATTTGTTCCTAATTACTAGTGTGTATGATTTTTTTCCTTAGCTATCAGACTCTTTTCACACATTAAATAGGGTTTTTTTTAATTATACCACAATGTTTTATCATTGAAAACAGTGTGATGATTGAAAAAAAGAAGCAGGAGATTAAAAGAACTTTTGGAGTGTTATTTATAGCCTTCTACACAATGTACAAGGTACCAGATATTTTGACTTTAGAATATTCACTGTTAATATTTTAAATAATATATAATATAATAAATAGCACATAGTGCTAGTTAATAATGTCCCTGTAGAATTCTAATAATGTAATTAATTTCTAAGCCTTTACTTTGTCCAGATATAGAATTAAAATTTAAAAAATTGTAAGAATTACTGTGGTCTCAGTAAGACCGCTCGAGAAATTCGATGATCAACGGGATGATGATGATGATGATGACGACGACGATGATGATGATGATGATGATGATGATGATGAAGAATTACTGCATCATTTTTTTTCATTGTGAACTCACTATTTTCAAAGTTGATAATAATAGAGGCTCCAACCCCCAGGCCCCCCAGCATCTCCAGCCGTTCTCCTCTCCCCCAGCTCGTCTGCTTAATGGGCACAATTTTAAGTTTGGTTACCGTAGTTTGGATCATGAATGTTTATATTCCCCTTACATATTTAAACTTAAAAATAAATAAAGAGCACTGTCGTAGCACTGTCCTCCCGTTGTTCATAGATTTGCTCAGTGGGCACCAGTAATGTCTCTATGGTGAGACTTGTTGTGACTCTTTTTGGCATATTGAATATGCCACGGGGGCTTGCCAGGCTCTGCCGTGTGGGCGGGATACTCTCGGTAGCTTGCCTTTATTTAATTTATTGATTTGTTTTTGTAGTTAAGTAAATAAATAAAATAAATAAAAATAAATAAAACAAAATAGCCATCATAGGAAGGGAACTATCCACCCCCATTCTTGGTTAAAAAGGTCAAGTTGAGGGGCCAGAGCGATAGCATAGCGGGAAGGGTGTTTGCCTTGCACGCAGCGACCGGGTTCAATTCCCAGCATCCCATATGGTCCCCAGAGCACCACCAGGAGTGATTCCTGAGTGCATGAGCCAGGAGTAATCCCTGGGCAACGCCTTGTGTGACCCAAAAACCAAAAAAAAAAAAAAAGTCAACTTGAATCCTTTCTATTTTCACTACCCTCCTTCATATTTTCTCTTCGTATTTTCACCATCCTCCATATTATTTTTCCTGGTGAAAAACTTTTCAAGTTTTGGCCAATAAAACTGGAGGATATTATTCCATATATTTTTGACTCATCATTCTGTCATCATGTTCTGATGCAGTTTAGAAATCCCTCTCATGCAGTATCATTTTAAGTCTTCCAAAAAACTCAAATGAATACCTGAAAATGTATCATAATATAGTGAGGTATATGTGTGGCAAAATGTGACAAGTTAAGAGAGATTTTAAAGAGTATGCAAATTATTAAAAATAATATTCTACAACCACAGGAAAATTCTAGGTAGGACACTTTCAAATAAAACTACAAAATCCCTTAAAGCAAAGGTTTCTGATACCCTTCCTATATTTTATTTATGAGCTAAGATGTTTATTTGAGTATTCAAACAAAATGACATTTTCTAAAACTCAAATTTGTTTTAATTGCATTCTGTTAATAAGAACAGTATCATAGACTATAGAATTCAAAGGGTCTTACAGTATCTTTCTTTCAAAATTTAACTAAATTTCTGCTAGCACAATATACATGTATCATGCAAAAGTCTTTACCATTGTGATTCTTCTAGATAATTCTTACTTCTGTGATGAGGACTCTGTATATTTTGTATCTCTGATGCATTCATATGTACTTTTAATAGTTACAAAGTCTTCTGAATTGAGTCTTCCTTGTTAACTGAACAAAGTTTATTGAGCGTTTTCTCAGTCCCAAAGACAGCTTGGAAACTGTCTATCTACCTCGAACTCCCTGACTGGGCTTCTGCCCTTGAAGAACTTCACTCTGGTGAGAGTGAATCATTCTAAAAATCATTTTAAGTCTGCATTTCTTTAGAGCTTCACTGTACCACTGTGTCACTGTCATCTCGTTGTTCATTGATTTGCTTGAGTGGGCGCCAGTAAATTCTCCATTAGTCCTAGCCCTGAGACTTTAGCAGACTCTCTTTACTTGTCCTTCCCAATGGTGCCGCGTTGAGGGCTCTTTTAGGGTCAGGGCAATGAGACCCCTCATTGTTACTGTTTTCGGCATAGCAAGCACACCATGGGGAGCTTTCGAGGCTCTGCGTGTGGGCAGGAAACTCGGTAGCTTGCCGGGTTCTCCGACAGGGAGAACTAGACAATAAGAGGTCACATGGCCACAGATGCTTTAGTGCTTATTCTGTGTTAAACATGATCAGAAATAAATGTTTAAAGATATAGAAACAACAAATCAATGTACACCTATAAGACCCACAGACACAAATGCCCACCAGATAATGACAAAGGTTTTAGAGAGTGCTGTGAAATTGAGTGATATAACCAAATGCAATGTTCCTTAAAAATTTTTTTTCAGCATTGCTTTATGTCAGGATTTACATAAGTCTCCATTTAATCTTAGGTGTGGTGAATTATACATTAGCTTTACCACCAAATAGAGGAGAAAGGGAGTCAAAAGGAGACCTGGGGCCAGGGATCGAACCTTTTGTTTATTAATAAAATAACTCCGTTGAACTAATCTCTCCTTTGCCCTCAAGCCTGGGCATTTTACAGTTTCTCATTCACAGGGAACTATACCACTAGCTTCACATACAAAACCCCTGCATCAGGTTTGGTACAGACACCGGCCCTTTCGCTCTGAAAAAATGGGACTTTTCAAGAGGCCAGGGTTCCTTTTTCTCAGAATTTATTGAGAGAAAGGGCTTAGCTCCGAGAAGAACTACGGGAGCAGCCTCAGACAGTTTCTCATGACTGACTTGAAGAAAGCAGCAGGAACAGGATTTTAAAGCTCCTGGACGCAAAACTAAAGAGCATCCTTCCAATCTAGCATCCTTGTCATCCGTTGCCAGGAGACACCGCATCTGACTCCAGGAACTGTGCAAGGATCACTGGTCCGCATCTGCCCAGACTGTCCTTCAGGCACCTGGCTTTAGAGCTGGTGCCTGGGGTTCAGAGTCACTCATTAGCACTCACTTAGTACTCAACTCCGTGCAACCTGGGAGAGGAACCCTCCCTTCCCTTGCTGATAGGGAATTTGCAATCAGATACCAGATTAGCTTGACTTAAAGAGTTTGTACACTGGGCAGTGTGTCTTGCCCCAAGCAAAATTCTCTGAGGAATTTAATTCTTCTCTTTTGATGGGGCGGGGTTTGAGCCATACCCTGGGGGTAGTTACTACTTGCTACTTCTGACAGATCAGGGGGGGTGGCTTAGCCCTTGCATTACCACTCCTGTTTTGGGTGGGCTTCTTGGTGAGCGAAGGAATCCAAGTCAGTCCTCATCTATTCCAGATGCCCCCCCATATCCAGGTACTTGGCCTTTTCACTAACTTTCCCTTAATTTGATCACTTTCATCATTAACGGTGACCATTATTAACTGGCTTTTTAACTACCATGCTTGGAAAATCAAGGAAAATCCTCTGAAAAAATAGAAATTAAAGTTGTTATCACTCACTTAAAATCCTACAATTCACTGGATTTGGAAAAGATTAAGTTTGACAAA
This sequence comes from Sorex araneus, assembly GCF_027595985.1. Classification (NCBI taxonomy): domain Eukaryota; kingdom Metazoa; phylum Chordata; class Mammalia; order Eulipotyphla; family Soricidae; genus Sorex; species Sorex araneus. The sequence goes on from NC_073306.1 coordinate 212,129,915, forward strand.
CGTTAATTATCAACTTTAGCCTTTATATTTATTGCTTTAATTTCCTTTGAAATTAAAGCTGGGAGGTTATGTTTATATACAGTTGCCATGTGCTATTTGCAATAAACAAATACATTTTTTATCATCAAAAGATGGTTTTTCTTGTCATTTAGTCAATATTTTAATGTAATGTAAAAGAATTATTTTGAGTTAGAAATAGTCATCTCTTTATGCAGAGAGTGTTGAGAATTTGAGAATGCAGAAAAGTCTTGAAACTTTAGAATCAAATATATTAGCTTAAGAGTATTTGGGCATAACTTTGTCACTAAATATAGGTTTGCTTATATATTTTATTTTTTAAAGTACTTTTACTGGATCATAGAATAATGCACATATCTAATTTTCTAATCTCAAAAATATTCTATAGATTAATTTTTTCACCAAATCATTATTACATAAACAAAATTAAGATATAAGTACTGTTAGCAACTAGCAAGTACCTAACTTGCTCTACTAGTTAGGCTTTATTATCCATTAATTGAATGATTCCATGACACTGAGGTGGTTTAATTCCTACAAAGAAACCCAGACACAGCGTATGTGACTTGTGCAGAGGAACTGGGATATCACAAAACGGAGCAAAGGTCAGACTCGAAATTTGGTGCCGCTGACTGTGACGTGAAGGGGCATAGGATGATGACAGCGGTGATCACTGCTGTTACTGTCATCATTTAAAGTTCCATAGACTCCTGGTCGTTTCTTTGACACTCTTTAATGTGTCCTTTCACCTTGCTGAAATATGCCACTTTTTTAAAATTTTTTTTGCTTTTTGAGTCACACCCGGCGATGCACAGGGGTTACTCCTGGCTCTGCACTCAGGAATTACTCCTGGCGGTGCTCAGGGGACCATATGGGGTGCTGGGAATTGAACCCAGGTCAGCCACGTGCAAGACAAACGCCCTACCCCCTGTGCCATTGCTCCAGCCCCGGTTATGCCACTCTTTATTCCCTGGATGTAGTCCAATATTCAGCTTCCAGACCTCCCTGTTTCCGTGTCAGGTCTGGTGCTGCTGAGAGGTGAGCCTCTCAGTCTGTTCGCTCAGGATTCTACTCTCTTTCATAACTCTGGTTTCTATTTAATTTCCAGTTTTAAGTGTTTCGATGGTCTTGGATTGTTTTGGAATATTATTAAATCCCAGGGGCCGACCCCCACCCCCACTGCTTTGTGTGTGCCACCACCATCACACCCCGTTATGCCCCCAAGACTCTAATGCCATCTCGTGCCCCCCCCCCCCGAGGAACCTCATCAGAGTCCCTATCCTCGACTTTCCCCCTCTGGTTTTCACTGAGTCTTTGCATCAGTCGGCCTGGAGTGTCTGTTCTTAGGCTAGAACCTTCAAAACTATGTGGAGAAGTAATTAATGGTGAGAGTAAACATCCTCTTTCTTTGTATTTTTATGTATGAGGTGAGTAATTTTTAACATTTAAAAATTCTTTAAGAGAACCTCTGGCATTAATTGATTGTTTTGATTCTCATTTATTTATTTTAACTGTAATTTAGATAATTTTCTTCCTTTTGCTGACTTTTGGTTCTGTTCTGCTTCTAGTTCTTTCGGGTTCAGGTTAGTTTTTCAAGGTTTTTCTTGTTTATTGATGAAATAACAATAACCTATATGAAATTAACTTTCCTCTCAGTACAGCCTCACGCTATTCCCTAGGAGCCGATAGCTCCTTTTTTTATTGTTCTCCAGGCAAATATTTATTCAGTCTTTGATTTCTTTATTGATCAAAGAGTTACTCAGAAGCATACTGCTTGATCTCTAGATTTTAAGTTTTTCCTGTTTTCTTTTTGTTGCTAATATTATTGTATTTTAAATGATGCTTTGTATGATTTTAGTCTTTACATCTTTATTAAGACTTTTTTTGTATCCCTACATGTGACCTATTCTTCAGAATGTTCCAGGCACACACAATAACAATATGTATCATCATTTAATTTTTTTTTAGATGAAAAGTTTCCTTATCAGGTATGATAATAATAGTTCCTGTTCTTTGTATTATCAGTTTGGAATACATTTTACTCGCCTTTCACTCTTAGCCTATGTTTGACTCTGTTTGGTATAAGACTCTTCTATGGACTGTATAGTCCATCCAGTCTTCTATATCTATTAATTGGTGAGTTCAGACCGTTCAACTTAGAGTGATAAATGGTGCTATTTTGCTGCTTTTTCAGCTTTTGTTTTCTGGGTCTTTTGTATCTCTGTTTATTTTTTTCTGTTTTATTTCTGTCTTTGCCTTTGAAAGTTTTTTTTGTGGCGATTTTATGTCATTGCAACAGAATTTTGTTTTGTAGTTACCAGGAGATTATATAATTTTTATTTATAAAACTATTTTAAGTTTTCTAATGAAGCAAAGGTTGAAAATAAAGAAGATAAAAATGTGATTAAAATCATAATTTCATAGTCAAATTCAAATAATAATTCAAAACAGAGTCAAATAAATCCCACTGCCCAGAGATATAGTTTATTGATGCACATCTTTCCATTTGTTTATAAATTTCCTGTGCCTATTTCCATATGAGTGGATAAATCCTTAGTGTAATCACTATGTCTAACAAAGACGAAAATATTTAGTATTTGGTCCTTTATAGATAAACTAGAAAACCTTTAATCCAATGCCTTTTTCTTCATTGTACATATCCTTTCTTTATCAGAACAACTCAAACACAGCCGTAGAATATTAATTAGTTTGTTACAAAGTCAGTCTGGCTCATTTCCATCCTCACTCTAATTCTGATATATTTTGCCTTATGAAAAATAAATACTTTGTACCGAGTAGTTGTGAATTTATTCAATCAATATTCTTGAACAGTCATTGTTCAATGTATTGTTTAACGTAGGACTTACTTTGCAGAACATAAATATCAGCACTGTTGTCATCACTTGTACCACTTGTCATCCCGTTGATCTAGTTGCTCAAGCGGGTGCCTGTAACGTCTCTGTTCGTCCTTGTTGAGTGCTAGTGTAGCCCATTAGTGTCTGCTCACTCCAGGAACACAAAGAGCCTCAAAACGTTTGTTCAGGGTTTTGACGAAGAAATCTTACCATCTCGTAGGTGGGTGGCCATGCAGTCTTTTGATGCCCCATGGAATCCAGTCTGTAACAGCTCTAGTCCAGCGGTCGTCTCTGAATCACATTAGATGTCCGGCCCATCTGATTTTCAACTGGCAAATGAGACAGTGTGCCTGATTCTTGACCATCGAGAGAGGTCGCAACTCCAGATTCCTTCACTCACTGGAGTGAAAAGTGATACTCCTAGCGTAGCTCTTTCGATTCCTCTTTGGGATACCCGATTCATGTTTGTGTAGGGCCCAGGTCTCTGGGGCATATGTTAGTGCAGGAAGAACAGTAGAATCAAAAAGATGTACCTGGAGCTGGAGGGTTTTTTTTTTCCTCTTAACCAGTTATTCGATGCTCTTGAAGGCGTTCCACCCTGCTCTCTTCCTCCTGCGCAGTTCTGGTGCCAAGTGGTTCTTCATGTTGAGTTTTCTACTCAGGTACACAGAGCTCCTGAATTCAGAGATGTTCATTCCATTGAGAGCAAATGGAGCTTCAGGGACTAGTTCATTTTTCATGAACATTGTCTTGGTGAGATTCAGCTGCAGTCCGACCTTTCCACATTCGCGGTCGAAGTCGGCCAGCATTTGTGCCTCTTGGCTAATGTTTGGTGTTCTGAGAACCATGTCATCAGCGAAGCGGAGGTGGTGTAGTTGCCGACCGTCTGTCTTCACTCCCATTCCTTCGCATTCCAGTCGTCGCATGATGTTCTCGAGGGTACATTAAAGAGTTTCGGTAAGATGGTATCACCCTGCTGCACCCCTCTCTTTATGTCAGTGATCACTTCCTTGTAGAATGGTGAGATCCTGGTGGTGAATCTGTAATACATCTTGTGGAGGATCTTGATGTTCTGAGTTTGAACTCCCTGTTTGGCTAGAGCTTCGATGACCACTTCAGTCTCAACAGAATCAAAGGCCTTCTTTAAATCAATGAATGTTAGATAGAGCGGCATCTTAAATTCTTGCAAAACTTCAATGAGCGTGACCACTGTGTGGATATGGTCGATCATGCTGAATCCTTTTTGGAACCCTGCTTGCTTGCATGGTTGTCCTTTGTCTAGTGTTCTGCCTATTCTATTCAGGATAACTTGAGTGAACAACTTGTAGACAATGGACAATAGGCAAATTGGGCGATAGTTGCTGGTGTCGTGGATGTCTCCCTTCTTGTACAACAGAACGGTCCTACTGGTTTTCCACTGAGATGGAACCTTGCATTTGGGCAGGTAGTGTGTGGAGAGTCGAGCCAGTGTATTGATGAGTACTGGCTGCAGATTCTTCAGCTGTTTGGGTCTGACCTTGCCTGGACTCGATACTGTATGTGTCTTTACTGACAAAATGGCATGTTGGATTTCAAAAGGGAGGATGTTGGGAACGACATATCCATCCTACGGAATTTGGTATGTGGGCAGGTGGACATGGCTGTCACAGAGATCCGAGTAGAAGTCATGAATAATCCTCTCCATTGCCCTTTTGGAAGATGTGATAGATCCATCAGGATGTCAGAGGGCAGTCATCTTGGTCTTGTAGTTGGTGAAGGACAGGCGAGCATTGTGAATACTTTTCCTGGCTTTTGCTGCATCGGCCAACACTGCTGCTCTTCTCTCTTCGAGGTCTTTCTTTATTGCTTCTTTGCACAGCTTTGCAAGTTCAGACTTTAGCTTGTGGTCGCCTTAGGCTCATGCCAAACCACGTTGGTGAATGAGCTCAAGAGTTTCTGAAGACAGGAATCTGTTTGTGGCTTTCCCACTCTCGACATTCCTCATGCAGTCATGGAGATGCTGAACCAGTCGATCGTATTCCTATTCGATATTGTCAATGACGGCATCTTCCCACGTTGCTGCAATAGTGCCAAAGAGCTCCCATTTGGTGGTCATTCTGGGAGTTCTCTTCTTAAGCTTAAACTTTTCTGTCCTTTGTCCCCACTCTGTGAAATAGAATATTGCACAAAGGAAATGGTGGTCCGATCCCATTTGGAATTTGGGGACAACAGCGAGATAGGTCAGGCAAAACCTTCTGTTGAATATGATTTGGTTACCATGGATGGTCTTGGGTGACATGAAGAATTCAGACACTCTCTCACCCTGATTGTTCCATTCTAGGCCATGGGTCCCGATGTGGAGTTCTTCAGGCGACCTTCTCTGTCTTATCTTGGCATTAAAATCACTGACAATGCTCTTCTAGAAGGTGTGGTCTTCTGTATAGAACTTCTCCAGCTCCATGTAGAACTTCTCAATTTCTTCTTCTTCATAATTGGATGTTGGTGTGTAGACGACGAAGATAGAAACTGCAGGCAGTGAGCCACATCTTTTCAAGCGTAATCCTCTGATTCAGGTTGGTAGGCATTCGAATTAATCAATGGTCATGGCCAAGTTCGTGCTGACAAGGACACCGATGCCACCGATGCCTCTGTTGTCGCATGTTCTGAGGAACAGTTCTTCTCCAGTGTTAAAATGGCGTGATGTGATCGATGCCTTCTTGTTTTGGTCAGACTAATGATGTGGTACTTGATCTTCTGCACTTACACATCCATCGGGTCCTCGGTGGATGCTTCGAATGCCAGCGTATGTACATTGAAAGTACAGACAGTCGTTTTAGTCCTTCTTCGTTTTGGCAGTCTAGTTCGTCTCTGAGATTTTATCAGCCTCTCCTTGCTCATCTTTCTTAATGCTGCCATATTGTGGGCTCTTTCCATGTCAGGCCGATGAGGCCCATTGTTGTTACTGTTTTTGGCATATCGAATACGCCACAGGGAGCTTGCCAGGCTCTGCCGTGTGGGCGGGATACTCTCGGTAGCTTTCCGGGCTCTCCGAGAGGGATGGAGGCTTTTAGGGCGACCTCTAATCGCCCTTACAGGTGTTCCCATGGTTCATACCACATTTGAACCCCAGCAAATATGGTGCGGGAATTATGGGAAATGGGTATTAAGTGTCTTATCGCCACACGGTGTGGAAAGTGGCCAGGAGCGTGGTAGGGCTGGGTAGTGGAGGTAGTGGAGGTTGGCTAATGAGGTATTTATCTAGCGCTGGTAGGGTGGGTTGTATTCGGACTATTGTCACTGTCACTGTCACTGTCATCCGGTTGCTCGAGTGGGCACCAATAACATCTCCATTTTTAGACTTGTTACTGTTTTTGTCATATTAAGAAAATATGTTTAGCGCTTTAAGTTCAAATAAGAAGCAAAACACTTTTCTCCTGGTGAGTTCATCAACCTTATTTTATACAGCAATTATCTTGTCTAATTATGTGGTAACTTTTATTGGGACTTTTCAGTAGTGATTTTTCAATAGCGATTTTTGTTTTTTTTTTTCTCTTACAATTGAATGTGTTACCTGTCCTTTAATGATACTAGATTCTTTCTGTACTTTAATCTTTCGTATGAAGAAAATTTAAACTTTCTGAACATCAAATATAATTTGATTCAACAGGTGATCGCATGCTTCATTTATATTTATATCCCCATCTATATGGTAATGTCAGGAGCACCACTTAAAGAACTACTCCCATGTGGCTAGGTCTTGTCTAGCATTTGTAACTTTTATTGCAAATGAAATGTCAGACCTGATGGCCTTACTACAGCACCCAATCTAGGAACCCTATCTCCTTGGAATATGCATCTTCTTCTTCACTGTTAGCATAATAAGCAGGCAAACACATCTCCTATTGTGCAGCCTTCCTTCTCCACTTCCCATGAAATTTTGCAGAGAATAAGGCACAAGAGTTCTCAAAAAGTTATTAGACTGAAGCATTTCTTCCCCTTTGGAAATAGGAGGATCTTATTTCACTTACTCCTGAATGTGCCCTAAGTTACAGAATAGTTCCATTGAAAGTGCTATATTCTCCTTCTCAGAAGGCTGAGTTTGATAAAGTGTAATGTTGCTCCCAATTCTTTATGACTGCCAGTGAAAGAAAAGAGAGGGTTTGTAGTCGAGCAGGGGGAATTTCAAAGTCGATCACCAGGGTGGAAGTCTTCTTCATCAAAGCAGCAAGAGAATAATATTTTACACTTTCACATTACTTGACTAGTTACCATTTAATATCAGTGACGCTATTTACAATGGAAGATGCATCCCATTTATTCAGATGCTCTCCCTTTCCAAAACATTCATTCATTCTTTGAGGGCCGTCCTTTGTCACATGATACCTGGCGAAGTTCTTTTGCTGCTCAGTACTGAGGTCTGGGACCGAAGGGTCTTTTCTCAGGAACGCAGAAAGTACTATTTTAAAAGTACCAAAAAGTTAAATAAAATTTATTCGTTTTCTCATTTCCGAAGTTAGTCGGTATTTTCTCCTATGTCATTGGAGAAAGTTGTTCCTTAATGTCCCAATATTTACCGCACGATCACCATTTGACATCTACTCAAACTTTGCGTTCAGTTTTACTAACATTTTCCTTTGCTGTGTAACGAGAAAATATGGAAAATTAAAAACCTCTCTGTCTTCCTCTCCCTGTCTCCCCCCATTCCCACTTTGCCTTGCTTTCCTTTCACCAGCCCACACCCAGATACTCGAGACTAAGGTCTCACTAAGTTCAGTTTGCACCTTGACGTCTATATGACTCATACTTTTGACTCGGTGTTCTTACATTCTGAAAACTAATAAATAGAACTGAAATAATGAATAGAAGAACCGCAAGGTACTCGTGACCTAGAAATTTAAATCACATTGATTTGCTATGTCAAAACCACTTGAAAACGCTTTAATGAGTGAAGCCTTTGACTTCTGTCATTATCTGCATCTTCTCGTCCTCCAGGCACTGATGTCATTAAAGCCTCTATAAAATGCTCAGGTCTTTCCGGTCGACTCCTGAAGAATCTCACTGTTTCAGCACTGCCTGTTTAACACAGCGCTTGTTTAGCACTGTCGCTTTTATGATGACACACCCAACTAGCTTCGACTCTCTTCTGTGTGCTCCGGGCCTCCCCAGTGCACAGTCCGGCACTTTGGATAATGCTCTTCTCTGATGAGAGGCTGACTTATAACTGTCTGTCAAATCTCAATCATTCCTTGTGCCTATATTTCATCAGCGTCATGCTGAGAGCTTTTGACCCCAATGAAATGGAAAATCATCTCAATTCTTTCTCTGCTCCACACTGACACTTCAGCTTTCTTGCCATTTTATATATACACTGGAAGGAAATATCTTCCAAATTGAAGGGAATTGGAAATATTGAAGGGAAAAGAATATCATGCCTCTTAGAAGTGAAAGAGGAAGCCTCAGTTTACCCTTGCCAGCTACTTGAGAAGTTCCCTTTTTGGCGGCCCCATCTCACATTTTTGATTCCCTGCAAATTTCTGGCTTTTCTGATAAACAGGAGTTAACAGTTGTTCATAAAATTCTGCCCCAGCTTTGGCTCACGGGGAGGAGATGCCAGAGAGACTGTGCCGGCCGCTCTGTGGATTCCCGCCTTCTCTGTGATCCTTGTCAATTGATAAGAAATTCGAAGGACCTTTCAAAAGGCCTGTACAAGAGGGGAAAGGTATTTCTCTCTCTCGCCTCTTCCCTTCCGGGGATGAAGGGCGTGGGGACCGCCATATTATGACGACCACAGATGGGGTTTACAAGCTTGCAATGATCCAATATCTGGAAGAAATCTCCCTGGACTTAGTTGTTAAAGTACAAAAATCCAAAACCGCAAGGCCGCTACTGCGGCTGCGTGAACTCATTTCTCTTCACAACAGGTCTGACTCGAGTGGGGTACTCCTAACAATAATGGTGAGGTTTGTGTTGAAATATTGAATGTAACTAAAGTAAATAGAAAGTAAAGTGAAATTTATCAGTTACAAGGCAGGAGGGTGCAGGGGGGCAGGATGGGAGGTGTTACTGTGGTTTTTTTTTTTGGTGGTGGGATATGGGCACTGGTGAAGGGATGGTTGTTTCAGCATTATATGACTAAGACTTAAGCCTGAAAGCATTGTAATTTTTCACATGGTGATTCAATAAAATAAAATTCTTATTAAAAAATAAAATAAATAAAAAGGGCTTTACAAAACTTTTCCTTTTAAATTAGTCTGTACTAAGTTCCTCCCCACTTACAGAGCTCCTTTTCTTCTCTCTTCTACTTTCCAATAAACTTCTCTACTTTCCAACTTTGAGCCCGAATATCTTTATTATTCAATATTTTCAAGAACGAAAATATTGAAGAAACTGAGAATCATGAACGAACACAAAGACCCACCACAGCCGCTTCTGCCTCATCTACATCAGTGGTACAGATATTTAAAAAAATATGTTTGGAGGGGGCTGGAGCAATAGCACAGCAGGGAGGGCGTTTGCCTTGCACGAGGCCGACCCGGGTTCGGTTCCCAGCATCCCGTATGGTCGCATCCCGTATGGTCCCCCGAGCACCGCCAGGAGTAATTCCTGAGTTTAGAGCCAGGAGTAACACTTGTGCATCGCCGGGTGTGACCCAAAAAGAAAAAAAAAATTTTGTTTGGAGACTTTAACTACTGGTGATGAATTAACAGTTTGCTTACTCCTTCAGGAGTAAAAAAATCTGTCCATTAGAATTATTTTAAAATTGGGGGCCAATTCACTCCTCTCATCTTTTTTTTTTGAAGGATGGGTAATTTGGTCACACCCGGGGTGCTCAGAGATTTTACTTGGCTTTTTTCTTAGGAGTGACACCTAGCTGTGCTCAGGTTCAAGGATTCGAACCCGTGGGGAAGAATGCAAGGGAAATGTCTTGCTCCTGTGCTATCTTTCCAGCTCTCTGCTTCTCATTGACTAGTTTGTCAGAAATTCTGTGTAGCAAATAATCATTAAAGAAATTAAAAATAAGAATATATTCCAAGTTTTCCATTTTGTACATAAGACAACTGTAAGTGCAACTTGGAAACAGTTTAATGGTAACTAATCAAATTCTACAAGACTTTAAGTTTTCTATTTTTTATATGATGATATTTAATTTTTTTAAAGCTGTTCTTCTACTACTGAGACCAAGAAGGGAGTCAATAATCAAAGATCACAGGGGGTGGGGATATTATTAAGTCATTTTCTTTGCAAGTGTTTGACCCAATTTGAACCATGTCACCAAGATGTACCCCTGATCGTATCAGGAGTCAGCCCTGAGCACAGAGGCAGGAGTAGTTCTTGAGCACTCACAGGATGGCCCGCAAGTCCTGCTGCTCTCCAAAATTAACTGAAAAATAAAATTGTTGCATGTAAATTACAATAGATTTAACAAGGGAGATATTCGTTTGTATAAAAATTAGGATAAAATTAAACAAATATTACTTATGTTGGAGATTATGTCATTTATTTCATCCCTAGTAATGAGTTAATTTAGAAATTTCTGTTTCAAACACAAACTGTGCTATACTGGTGATAAAAAAGTTCTCAGAGTAGATATGATCCTTTACCATTTAGCAAATGTTCATTTCTAACTGATGTTAGAAAGATAGTACCCGGAAAGTATAATTAGCTTTCTATAGGTTCGGGTTAAATAATTAACTATGACCTCTTATAAGAACTTAATTTTAAAAAATAACATGTGTATCCTATTATACATAATACTGTATTAAACATAGGAGTGTAATATAGTAGCTTATTTAAATATTTAAGACAACTCAGAAATATAGCTAACAGAAATTATAAATATAAATACAGATTGTATGAAATGCATTTAATGCATAAGTATTTGAAGTTTTTCTGTCCAACAGGAAAATATAGCTGGATATTTAAGCTATTAACTATGCCTAAAAGTCTGAGTTATTGTTTATACAAGTTGAACTAATTATTTGATATAAATAATTACTTAGCAGACAGTATCAACAGACATCTGTTTGCTTAATTTTAGAGAGGTTTCTCATGAGTAGTCGAGCTTCCTAAATTAATGCTAAAATTTGGCTGAGTCACAATATAAGTAAACTAAACATGTTGATTGAGTCAGACATATTAAAAGTCATAGAAATTTTTCTCAAATGGGATTTTTATAAATTGTCAGCCAAACTTATTTTCCACCTATGCAAATTACAAACATACATAGTATCTTGGAATTGATGTTTTTAGAGTTTTGTCTAAACTATCATAGTAATGTAAACTTTAATCATAATTTAATTTACTTGAGCTCAATATTTGTAAGGAATATAATATTTTTACCTAATTATGCACCTTATATAAAAGTGTAGATTATTGAGGCAAAAATTAGAATGAGCTATTCACCTGACAATTGGAAATAATAAAATAATACACACAACTTCTGTTAACCTATAAATCATGATACTGTCACGGTGTGAGATAATTATTTTGGGTATCACAGTTTTTAAAGGATTTTAATATTATCCATATTATCTTTATTGTTTCAGTTCATTTAAGATATTAGAATGTTTTCATTCTTGGGAAATTTAGAGTTAACCTTTACCACTTGATTCATGCCTTTTTCCCCTAAAGTCATTCTCATTTTTTTATAATCAGTAAAATAAAAATTCCTAGGTTCTGATATATTTTATAAGATGAAGTGACTTATATTTTTCTCCTTTTATAATATCTAGGTGATATAAATTGACATTTTAAAAATGTCATATAAAATGTAACATAGTAATATATGCAAATGTGTGGCCATTAACAATGTCAAGTGACTTATTAATAGATTTGAATTTAGATAGCTTGAATTTAGAGAAGTTAAATAACCATTGTCTGATTTCACTAGTGACGAATAATCAAAATAATCTGAACTATTAGAATAGAGCCACTATTAGAAACAAATTCCTGAGGATAGGATGGGAGATTCTTTGCTTCCACTTGCCACGTTGGTTTTCTTGCTTTGGAGGGGAGGGAGCGAGCAAGGGCATGTCCTGGTCGGAGGCATGGGGGTCCCCCTTGGTGGCTCTGGGTGCAGCGGGAGGGCGCTCGGGGCTGAGGTCAGGGACACCTCGGTGGTGCTCAGGGGACCTCGGGGGCTGCGTCCAGAGACGCTGGGAGGCACATGGCCGGAGGTCACCCCGGGGGTGGAGGTGGGCTAGCCGAGCCTTTCACCCCTCGGACCAACTCTCTGTTCCCCTATTTTGCGTCTTTAGTGAAAAGCATGAATAAGGAAGATGTCAGTGGGAAAGAAAATACTCAATAACATTAATATTTGGGCTTGGGGTGGCACCCGAGGGTGCTCAGGAACTGCTGACTGTGCTTAGGGGTGAGCCTGGGACCCCTCGCTGGGAATCTGAACTGGGCTTGTCAGGACGCAAGGCAAGTGCCTCCCCCCTGGGTTCTCTCTTTCCCCCTCAGTAACCTTTGTAGTTGGGTTTCGTGGAAAACTCTAGGTGAATCAAAGTCACTTAGGGAAAAGTTTTTCCTAAAATTAGCCATGTATTTTGTGTAGGAATCATTCAGAGATCCTAAGATTGCTGGATTAGGGAGGGTGAGGAAATAGTTCCCGGGTTAGGATACCTGTCTCACACGCCTACCTGGGTTCCATCGTGGCCCCCTGTGTCCCCTGGAGTCCCTGGGGTGGTCCTGGGCGTTTTGATTTTCTGATACAGCAGTATCCTAAGTGGACCTTGAGGGCATCAAAAACACCCTGTTACTCTGATTATTTTATTTTGCCAAATACACCGAACAATAAAGGAAGATCTTACCGAGAAGCTAATGGTGAGAATGGCCAGGTATAAGGGTAGCATATTTGAGCAATAACTATTATTTCTTAAATTGCTATCTTATGTGTTTAACAATTGTAGATCAATATTTATTTTTGGCACTTGGTGGTCTTGAGGTCTGTACCCGCCTGTGTTTATGTGTCTGGGATTGAATCCAGGATGTCACACATTTAAGGTTAATACTATGCTTTCTATCTGGTGATTAATTTTTAATGTCTCTTTGTGTACCCTGACTTAGAGTAGGATGACAGAAATGACTTAGTCCTTTTCCAGTTCATCGAGCACTGCCTGGTACTGAGGTGGCAGCATACAAATATTCAATAGATATACACTTGGCATGTTAGTGATTCAAGTATCACAGTGCAAAAATATTAACGGGATTGTGCGCTGTTGGGGTGGTCAGTCTGTTGTGATTGCTAGTGTGGTGGATGAAGCTGGTCTGCCCCTTTCCAGGGGGTACACTGAGAAAAGAGAACTTCGACTCTTCCTGTGTTAGGAACCCGAGGAATTGCCCGTGCAAAGGAATGGGTAGACAATTTTGGAACATGTCAGTTAGAATTTCACTTTTCTAGTTCTACAAACTCCCAAATTGTATACCTGATGATGTCAGATCAAGATGTGGGGTGACTTTCGAGTAACTAAAATACAAAACATTAAAACAACATGTATGTATATATATATATACATACATGTATATATGTATACAAACTACATGCATGTATATATACATACATGCATATATTATATATATGCATATATATAGGTACAGGACTGATGAAAAAGTAGTTCCTAAAACTTGACATAACTTCAGCTCAATATTCAAGGTAATTATAAAATTGTTAACAGAATTGACATATGATTAGCTTCTGGTGACATAAACAGAATTAAGTGTTGCGCAAAGGATCCTGGCTTGCACTTAAAAAATCAGGTTGAGAGCACACAGATGTATTTATTTTGATGCTACTGTGTTCATTATTAATTAGGGCAGGAGGCACTAAAAAAATAACTTAGCAGTAAAGTTATTAATTTTCCTCTTGTAGCATCTGGTCCCCCGTGGCCTGCAGTCATTGCCTAACCTGAATTTGAGAAGATTCAAAAAGTTACTTTATGTGACCTCATTCGAAATAGCCATTGATATACAAAGTCTCTTCAAATTCATTTAGAAATTGTTGAAATCTCCGGCACCCTTGGCCTAGTAAATTCAGGTGAATATCTGATGATCACAGAGAAATACTATTTGATTTAATTATATACTTATATTTCACTATGATTCCCATATCAAAGCATTATTGTAATGTATGTTTATGATATATATGGATTTCAATGATTACAATAAAATGTTTATAATTTGAAGTTTATATTTTTATTAATAATGTACTAGCCTTGGAACTTAAAATAATTTAAATACTTAAAACAGTTTAATCTAAAATTATTTAATTGCTTTAAAATTATTCAAAACTTTTAATTACTCTATTAGAATCATAGCTATTTAAGAATATCAGGTATGGGATAGCAGAATGATTTAGCTTTTGTAGAAAGTTATATTTGAGACAAATAATACCTATAAAATCAAATGTTCAGTTCAACATGGTAATTGCAAAATAATTGTGTTCCAAGGGACTTGTTTCTAAGAAGACATAACTTAGAAAAATTGTTTTAACTGTTTATCAATATGTTACCTTGCTAAAATAAGCTATATAAATTAAATTTATTTAATACTCAGGTGATAGACCTTTACTGAGATTTCCGTACATTTCAGAACACTTAACCCCCAAAGCTTAATGATCATCCAAGTTATGGCTTAACAAGGTTAAATCTTCATTTTCCCCAATCTGTCATATCATTATTAACACATTTTGGTATAACTATTAACTTGTGAACAGAAAACAAAGGGTATTCTACAGGAATTGTGTGTTTTTTCAGAGTTATGAAGTTGTTCACGATTGGGTTTCAGTCATGTAATGTTCCAGCACCCAGTCCATTGTACACTCCCCCTGCCATATACCCTATACAAAAAAATTCAGTTTGGGGGCCAGACCCAGCAGTGCTCAGGGCTTACACCTGGAGCTGTGCTCAACGGTCACTCCCTGCTGTGCGTGGTGGGCCACGGGAAGTGCTGGGATTGAACGGCAGCTGGCCACGGGCAAGGGAAGTGCCACAGGCCCTGCATTATCTCTGCCTCCTGCATACCATAGTTTTATAAAAAAGGTGTAGCTATGGCGAACATTTCCCATAAATTATCCATTCCAGTAACTCAATTTTCCTTCGCACCTCCCATTTTTTCATCGATTTGCTCTAGAGTGCGCCAGTAACGTCTCCATTGTGAGACTTGTTCTTACTGTTTTAACTTGTCACTTGTTGTTACAATTGTAACTTGTTATTACAATTTTCCTTAAAACAATGAAAAATAGAACTCATGCTCCTTACCACAAAAGAAAACAGTTTCTTCTTTTTTCTGTATTGTGAATATTATAAAATAGATGATTTTTCAGATTTTTCACGTTTTCCTCTGAGGGGGTGTTTTGGGACCACACTTGGTGTACATAGGGCTTAGTGCTGACTCTGCATTCAGGGATGACTTCCGGGGGTGCTCAGGGGAACATATGGGCTGCCGGGGATCTTCCCCGGGGAGTCAGCATGCAGGGCGAGCACCCTCGTTTCTGGCTCAGAGAGACTGATCAGGGAAGCCATCCCAGAAGACGTCTTCCTGCAGGCTTGGAAGGGCACGTGGATGCCGTCTGACTCTCTCGTTAGCTCTATCCTCCAGTGGCTCACCTCGTTTCTGCATCTCTGTTCATGACCAAGAGAAGCGGATGTGTCAGATTTCTGTGCCCGCTCGGGAAGATGAGCCCGTGCAGGTGCTGTCGGGAGGGATGGAGAGCCCTCTTCGGGCGAAATGCATGCGCTGCTTGAGTGCAGTCTGCATCTCGTGGCGGATCCTGATCTCAGCCTCTGCACTGCTGGGTCCCTAGCAGTGAGGTACCAGGGTGGGGCGGTGGGCTTAAGAATGGAGGGAGGGGTTTCGAGTCACCAAGGCCGTGATGGAGGCTTACTAGCATTTTTTGTGGTGGGATATTTAAATGTAGTCAAAATCGAGTAAGATGAACTGTATGAAAGACCATTACTGGGCATCATATATGGCTCACCCTCATAGGAGCAAGGTAAACCAAGCCAAATTATTATTTCAGCACAGAGAAGTATTTGTGAACATCGGTAAGAGGTGAAGCTGAAATGCTCCAAGGACTCAGCATAGGAGATTCCGTCTGTGGTTATAAGAATTGGTATAAAAGAGCTCGTAAGGATGAGGTAATAAGTGGGAAGGGTCTTGAAAAATATTTTTGTTTGTTTGTTTTTTGCTTTTTGGGTCACTCCTGGCAATGCGCAGGGGTCACTCCTGGCTCTGCACTCAGGAATTACCCCCGGCCGAGCTCAGGGGACCATATGAGATCGAACCCGGGTTGACCGCGTGCCAGGCAAATGCCCTACCCGCTGTGCTATTGCTCCAGCCCCAGGTCTTGAAAATTGAGAACATTTTATTGTCCTTTGCATTCTTGGCTTTGAAAATCATGTTGCAGAAATGTGCAAAATGAATGATTCCTGTCTAAAATCCAAGTGCTCATAGTCTTGTTATACCATGTGTATATGCACACACACACATCACACACAGATTATGGTTGTCTACAAATCAGCTGAAGTTTCATTGAAATAATTCATGATGAATCCTATAATGAAGCTTTGGCATGTGTGATATAATAGATCAAAGGTATAATCTACACTGCTGATAAAGACAGTGTATTTCTCATGCTCAGAGACTTCACTGGGGTCTTTCTAAAGACAATGAGAGTCAACATTGATTTATTCCATGTCCTAGTTTTCTGGTGTAGAGTATTGGATATTCAGCATTTCTTCCACTGGTAGTGATTATCATCTAAAGTCTATTTTCCTTGTTCAACCGTAGAGTTTACTCCCTTCACTCTCCTCACCCACCTCCTAGCCTGCCCTCCCTCTGGCAACCACTATTCTGCATCTATCTGGGAGGTTTTTTTGTCTATTTATTTGTTGGGTGTTTTAATTCCATGTATGAATAAAATCATACTTTATTTGAAACAAAATATCTAAGTGTGTCCTTGCCTTTAAAATCCATTGATGCTTATCTGGAAAGTTATCTGAGAGCTTAAATAGCCTTAAGCAAATCAAGAGAACAGTACCAAGTAAAGACTGGTGAGGGAAATGATCACAGAAGAGGTTTTCCTGAAAATTTGGAAGGAAACCTAACTTTCCTAACTGTGAAACACAAACTATTAAGAAATAGGTGGTCATACATTAAAATCAGTGATTTTGATCTGTAAATAGTAGACACAATGCATTTCTCTAATGAGTATAAGTTATCTAAGCTGGGGGAAGTTTTAACAATTGACACTAAGGTAAATATTTTAGCAGTTTAGAACATGATAAAGCTTGTAAATGAAAAAAGAAATCAGCATTTAAAAAATGTTTTTGGATTGATGACTATGATTGGGCATTTTGTTGAAACCAGTTTGGATAATGCTAAAATGTTTTTAAAATTTTTGGCAGCCTCTCTTGGTTATCAAACATATAAAATAGTTATTTTGGAAGGCTTTTCAAAAAAGCTATGACAGAGAGATGACCAACTTTTACTACCTACATGAGGAATTTTGGAGGCTGTTTTAAGTGACATTTCAGAATTTTCATTATGGTCTAGTTGAGGATATTATTATATTCTACAAATACTAGATGATATCATGCTTTCATTAGAAGTTATAGATTAAAGCCATAAGATACTTAAAATTCTTACCAATTGGGACATGCATACGTGCTCTGTTGCTTGAGAAATTTATCATGCCTCAGTTTAGCCTTCTTATTACTTTTTGTTAGTGTGAAGCAAATGCTTTAATATTCATGCTTGATAGAAGGAAAAATAAATCAATTTGTCTTGCCATCCTCCGTGTCCCTGTTTCTCTCCAGTATGTCTCTGTGGATCGCTAGAAGCCACAGTTGATCCGAATTCTCTGATTATGCCTTGCTGTGGTTGTTTTCTGTCAACCTCAATTCACAGCTTTACATTTCTGTAGTGATTTCTCCTCTCTCTTAAGACCAAGCCCCATTCTTTAATTAACTTGAACGACTTGGCATTTCCCCTCGTCCTTGATTCCAGTGTCTATTTTCCAAAAGCATCAATTAGATAAGTCATTAAAAAATTAGAAATGTTAATTTTGATTATGCTCAGTGTTCAATATTCAAAGTTCAACAGGGCAGAATCAAAGTTCAACGTGATAAGGTGGAAAAGCATGTATAAGAAGATAAGGTTAAGCATTATAATTCCTTTCTTAAAATCTAAATTGCTTCTTTATTGTTTTAATAAGTGAATTTTAAACTTTATTATTTAAATTATTTTATTCGGGGCACCATGATTTACAAATATTGGCCAAGAAAACTGAAGCAAAGATAAACAAATGGGACTGTATCAAGCAAAGAAGCTTCCTCATGAGGAAGAAAATGATGGACAGCATTTTTTATTTTAATTATTAAAATCACTGTATCACTGTCATCCCGTTGTTCATCAGTTTGCTTCACTGGGCACCAGCTCATCTCTGTCGCATGCTAGTGTACCCGATGGCATTCTGGGAGCTCTTTCAGGATCAGGAATGAGCATCCTCATCGTTACTGCTTTGGCATATCGAGTATGCCACAGGTAGCTTGCCAGGCTCTGCCGTGTGGGCGGGGTACGCTCAGTAGCTTGCCAGGCTCTCTGAAAGGACAGAGGCTTTGGGGGTGGCCTCTCATTGCCTTTACAGATGTCCCCAGTCTACCGAACATAAGCTCGTGGTCGACTGGCATGTTGTAACCGTCTGCACACTCACAAACACGCAACTGCCTTCTCTGGGCAGCACCTGGGACATCTGCGGCCTCAGGTTGATCTCCTTAAGGTGGATGGAGTGTGCCTGGAGGTTGCTGAGCAGCTGGCAGTGCAGGACCCTATCACAGAGGGTCTGTGCCAGGTCGAACACCTGTGCTGAGTCCCAGGTCACCTGGTGGTTGGCTGACAGCACCCCACAGTGGGTGAGCCACTGCGCGCACTGCCGCCACGTCTCTATGTCCGACAGTGCTGCAACTCGGCCCAGCGGAGGCCGGCAGTG
This sequence comes from Sorex araneus, assembly GCF_027595985.1. Classification (NCBI taxonomy): domain Eukaryota; kingdom Metazoa; phylum Chordata; class Mammalia; order Eulipotyphla; family Soricidae; genus Sorex; species Sorex araneus. The sequence goes on from NC_073306.1 coordinate 212,148,755, forward strand.
ACGCTGCGGCCTCCAATTCTGCCTACACGATGGCTCGAGGATTTTAAAATTTGTTTTTCTCTTTCCAGATGAGGGAAAAAAACAACAACAGGATTTTAGTCCAAATGAGAGGTTAGAACAGTGCTTGTGAGACATATAAAAGCACATAGTAGGTCTAACAAGAATGGTCTTTAACCAGACGATGCCTTGTGAAAAGGCGGGGAAGGCTGTTTGCTAGTGTCAGAGATGTAGAGTCTGTGCTTTGCGTGTGTCATATAAGCAGTAACACGTGATGCGCTGAGGTAGAATAAGAGGCAGGAAGACCAGGAGCCACTCCAGGAAGATGCTAGTCAGAGAAGCAGCAGCTCCATTTCAGAGAAAATGTTAAGGGTTGGGAACTATGGAAGTACTGAGTGAAGGAAGTTCTCATCAGAAAGCAATGGGGACCAAGTTTAAAATACTGTATCACTGTCATCCCGTTGCTCATTGATTTGCTCGAGCAGACACCACTAACGTCTCCACTGTGAGACTTCTTGTTACTATTTTTGGCATACCGAAAACGCCACGGGTAGCTTGCCAGGCCCTGGATACTCTGGGTAGCTTGCCAGGCTCTCCGAGAAGGAGAAGGAATTGAACCTGGCTTGGCCGCATGCAAGGCAAGTACCCTACCTGCTGTGCTATCGCTCCAGCCCAAGTTTAAAATACAGCTACTAAAAGTATGCATCACTTATGGCTTTTAACTTAAGAGAACTTTGAATTTTAAGCAAAAAAGAGATTTATTTGTCCACACAGTAAAAATAAAACCAGAGGCAATGATTATTTTAGATAATCCTCTTTTCCTCATTTCTTACCTGTCCTCCAAATAATAAGACGTGTTTAGCTTCTCTAAGAAGTTATTTTTTTTTCAGCATTCTAGAAGAATTAAGCTCAAGTTTCATGAAAAAATGCTTTTATTCTCTGCAATTTTTGAGGGTACACTTACAAAAAGTTTGAGAATCATGAATATAGATTATAGTAAATTATGAGTCATTGACTATAATCTTTACAAATCGAGATTAATTTTTAGCTAAAATGATTATTATTGCAAACAAGGCCTTCCCTCTTCTTCAATCAGAAATCAGATGTCAGTGATTATCAATTAGGCTTTCTTTAACCACAAGAATACTTTTTAAGAAAATTAGCCATGCTATTCAACTAAACCCAAATTTTAAAGTATAAATTGCAGTAAGTTGGGGATTTTAAAAATATTTTGGAACCATTGAATTGCCTCCTTTTTTTATATGTTATGGTTTGGGACCTTAGAGTAAGACCCAAAATAAAATGATTCTATGTCCATTCACTCTTTTTGCTTTGGAGCCCCACGTGAAGGTGCTCCTGGCTTACTCCTGGATTTTTGCTTAGGGGTCACAGCTGGCCGGGTTTGGGGGACATATGTGACGCTCGGGATCAAACGGAGGTGTGGGGCCTGCGTGTGAGACAGGCACCTTTAGCCCACGATTCTACCTCTCAGACTCCTAAGTCACTCACTCAGTCTATGGGAATTATCTGTTTCCGAGAACATCACTCGCCCCTCAAGGTAGCTGAGATAATTAATTGGATCCATCCACAAATTAATGTTTCATTTTCAAATTTTCGGGAGCTTTTGACTCTATTGATGATTCATCTTTTTGTATGTTTTATTCCATCTCTACAGCCATCTTTGCCTTCCATCATTTTGGCCAATTTTAAATTTGCCAGAGTAGTCATATTTTCAAATCATTTTCTAACATGTAGCTATCATGTACTTGAAGCAAGGAGAAAGGTGCGTGTCAGTGTGAGTTCAGGAACTTTTCCAGCTGCAGATGGGAGAGACAAGTTAGCCTTTTCCTTTCTCTGGAAGCGTCTCCTAGAGCGTTTCAGAGTAGCCAGTGACCCCTGGGATTCAGTGCTGGCATGAGCTGCTGTAGGTGCCCTCAAGTGCCCCCTGGCAGTGCTCACAGCTTCCAGGGCCACCGAGTATGCCCTGGGGTCAGAAACTCAGAGGGCAAGCCACAGACTGCGCAAGGGAGCCAGAAATTGAAGTATCAACACATGCTTATCATCATATTTTTACCATGCAAAATTTATCAATAGTTTTCTATTAAACATTGCAAATTCCAGGCAGGTGATATCACAGAATTTCAGATTTTATTGGCTGTGAATTTTCAATGTGTAAGTTATAGATTGGGGATGAATGTATGAAAGGATAGGAAGGGGTATTTGTGAATGTGGGTATAAGATCCCTGACACGCGGATGGGAATATTTTCTTCCTGAATGATTTCAGTCGATGAAATACAGTATTTGGGACAATGAAAATATTCTAACAATAGAATATCAAAATATATCACATAAGGAATTCACAATTCTTGAGGATGTGGAGCATCATATGATAGTTGTTTTTCATAACTCGAGGCATTAAATAGCTACTTTTATTTCTTCTGGTTTAATAGGATAGAGTTCCTCTTGTATATCAACCTCATCTTAGTTCTAGAATACTGTGTGTCTCACAATCCCATCAATGGACATATCCCTAAGACAGATAATGATCTCTATAAATGCACTGACTATTAGTTGGGCATTAGTTTCTGTCTTGTTACAGAGATTCAAAATAATTTCAAAGAAAGAACCAGGAAGACAGACAGACTCAAGTTAGAGGTAGAATTTGCCCTAAACAATTATTGAGATAACTTGTTTAAAGCTATTTATGTGTTTATTTATTTATATTTTTTACTGGAGATCTCTGTGGAAATATTTGCTATTATAGCCACATGGTTTGGGCGTTTCTTTTACTTATCTTCATTTCTACTTCATGAGTCATAGTGCAGTGAGGTATTTGCCTTGCACGCAGCCGACCCAGGTTCGATTCCTCAGTCCCTCTCAGAGAGCCCGGCAAGCTACCAAGAGTATCTTGCCCACATGGCAGAGCCTGGCAAGCTGCCCGTGGTGTATTTGATATGCCAAAAACAGTAACAACAAGTCTCACAATGGAGACGTCACTGGTGCCCGCTCAAGCAAATTGATGAACAATGGGACGACAGTGCTACAGTGCTATATTTTTACCATAATTTAGCTAATATGTCTGCATTACAATATTGTTCAAATTTCTGGCATTGATGTGCAGAACTACTACACATCGCTGACTCCAAGGCTTTTTTGTCTTGTTTTGTTTTGTTTTAAATCTCATTGGTGTCTCAGGCTTATAGATGAGCCCCAGTTTGCTGGCTTAAATGACTGTATCACACATAGAACAAGAGTTGAATGTGTCACTTGCACTAGCTGTGTTGTATCCTTGGAGTCACATTGGCAACAAGTGAAGCTGGTAGATATCCTTCCTACTCCAGGAGCCATGAGTCTGTGTGAGAATACAGGTTCTGGGGTGCGAGAGAGAGTGCAAAGGGCGGGGCACTGGCCTGACACACAGCCCTCAGGGGTCCGATCCCAGCAACCCCGATGGTCCCTCGAAATACAGCACCCTGAACTCACAGCAAGATTAGGCCCTAAGCACAGTGGGCATGGCCAAAAAACAAACAAAATGAAAGAATATAAGGTTCATGGTTGAGGAAGAGAGATGAGACAGCACAACTAGTAACTTTGGCCACAATGTCAAGACCATCTGTTGCCCACAGAGGCATATAGAGATAAAGAATTATTTTTATCTTCGTGTGGTTGTATTTCAATGCCATAATTTCTACAAATGAGAGTGGGTGTTGAAAATTGGTGATGAAATCATAAAAAATATAATCGTTTACTATGGATCTAGCAATAAAAATAGATTGAGATTCCATTTAAAAATTGCTTTCTTTGTTTTTTATTAAAATTTTTAAATTAAAAACCAACCATCCCTGCACATTTCCCACCACCAATGTCCCCAGTATCACTCCTGCCACCCCTCCCCCAATAACCTCAATAGCCTGTCTCTGTGGCAGGCACTTTCCTTCTCTCCCTCTCTCTCTCTCTCCCTCCCTCCCTCCCTCTCTCTCTCTCTCTCTCCCTCTCTGTCTTTATCTTCCCACTCTCTCTCACTGTTTTAGACATGGTTTGCAGTACAGATACTGAGAGATTATCGTGTTCATTCCCTTCCCTATTTTCAGCACGCTGCTCTTATCCAGAGTGATCATTTCCCTCAAGTGCTGGGGGAGAAAGGACTATAACGATAAAATTATTTTGTTGTTTTTCTCCTTTTCCCTATCAAACTTCGAGATACCTAATACATTTAGTAATCCATATAAGAGCAAATGTTAAAATGAAAGTCAGAGAAACTGAGCAAAAGAAAGTTGATCAAGAATAATAAGGGAAAAAGAATAATAAGGGAGTCCTTGATGATGACTGTGGTATAGGCAATATTTAGGGAGCTGCACATTTAATCCTAACTGTAAAAAACAGGGATTGATTGATCACTGTCATTCCATTGCTCATTCATTTGCTTGAGCAGGCACCAGTAACATCTACATTGTGAGACTTGTTACTGTTTCTGGCATATTGAATATGCCACGGGTAGCTTGCCAGGCTCTGCCATGTGGGCAAGATAGTCTCGGTAGCTTGCTGGGCTCTCCGAGAGGAGCAGAGGAATTGAACCCGGGTCAGCCGAGTGCAAGGCAAATAATTCGAATTAGGTGAGACTTAAAGGATTTATACCTTGAATGAGACATTATTTTCAATAATCAGTGGTTTTCAGAATGGGAAAACTTTTCTTCCCAAATCTGATAATGTCTGAAGTTATTTTTGATTGCTACATATGAGAAAGGAATTTCTTTGGGTATCCATGAATAGCAGCTCCACAGATGTTGCTTAAAATCACAGACCCCACACCAGTGAAATGTTCAGTCCAAAACGGCAATGTGTCGTTACTGAGAAATAATTGTGTTAATCGCACACTAAGGTGAGCCTCTCCTGCCCAGGACGCCTACATTCTGTGACCAAACATTTGCCTCACCACACTATCTTCACAGAACTCCCCCAATATGTCTTTGTTAGAAAATTATATTTTAAGTATTGTAACTCATATTTTTATTTGAAAATAAATTTGAAAGGCATGTGATTAGAAATCTAAAGTATACTAGATATAAGTTTAGTAGCAATTGTTGGTAGAATATTAGCATCTATAAGAAATAATTTTCTTGAGTAATGGTATTATATAAGTCTGATCTCTGTCTTATGGGTACTCTTGGATAATTTATAAATGTTTGTGCCTCTAGATATCAAGGTGCTTACTGGTATAAAACTTTTGAAGGTCAAATAGCATAATTGTTATGGCTAGATTACCATTGCCTCAATTTGTAATATGATGCAATTTAGACATTTGCCACTTATAAAGCCTCGAGCTAATCTCTGATTTCAAGGTGGTGACTTAGAGAATGTATAGTGAAAAATGCCACAATTATAGCAGAAGCCAGGCTAGAGTGCAGTGTTGAAACAAAGAGTGCAGGATGTAATTCTACTCGAGGAAAGCAATCAGAGACATTTGAACTGACTTCTGAACTCATCAACCAGCCTGCATGAATGGTGAGATAGGTCTAATCACAGAGAAAAAAAATAAAACTTGTATCCTAATTATTTACTATGAAAAGCTCTTTGTCTCATTAAGATGTACTGTTCCAGGGATTCTAGAATCTGTCTCTCTCTCTCCATATATATATATATATATATACACACATTTATTTATGCACACACAAATCTTACTGTGTGTATGTTTTATTTATGTGCATCTACATATTTAACTGTATATTTGAAACATACTATAAAATATTAGCCATTATCTATAAAACATTCATCCTAGTCTACCCTATTTTATTTCAATTGCACCCTTAAACATTTTGCAAAATATGAAAGTCTTTCTTTATACAAGGGTATTATACACGTTTTTAAAAAATCAAGCCACTGTCCACTTTATAGTATTAACTTTCTTTCACATTGATGAAAATACGAATTGTATCTATTCTCTGAATGTGTACCTATTATTTTCCAAAAATATTCTTGTAGTTGCAAAGTAATATTAATGAAAAAAAAATTTAAGATTTTGGGTCCCACCTGGCGGTGCTCAGGGCTTACTGCCCTGTCTGGGGTCTCTCCTGAGGTACCCAGGGGAACAGAAGGTGCCAAGGGTCAGACCGCGGTTGGCCGTGTGTGAGGGCAAGCTCCCGTACCTACTAAATATCACTCAGGTGCCAAGGGGGTTAATTTTGGCAAAAATTGAAGTTAAGAAAAAAAAGTATTCATATTTTATCTGAAAATAACTTTTTCAATTAAATTACTCTTTTTGAGTAAGTTTTTTAAATAAAATAAAAGAGAACATAGAAAACATTTATATATGAATGGCGTTTCTTAATTTAACCTTATTACGTTTTTACGACAGAATAAAGTATTCAGTATTTTATATTAAAAAATGTAAATTACCAGTGATTTTTTTTCAGGTCATTTATTTTGAAATCAAGTATGTAGCCAAATAATAATGAATTTTGAGGGTATACTTAAACAAGTTACTGAGATATTTTGAATATACTTAAGGTACTTTGGTGTTAAATATTTTCTCAAGATTAAATAAAAAATCTCAGTTTTTCCCCTTAAAAAGCACATAGATTATTTACTGTATTTAGAATATTTAAACTCTTTTTTTTCCTGGATGACATATATATATATATATATATGGGCTTATTTAATGTATATTAAACATTACAAATGAATGCTTATATACATCATCTTTTATCACAACAATTGTGCTTTAGCTTAGAGTCAGTGAGATTAAGTAGATTTTAAGTTAGTGATGTGGAAAAGTGGGAAAAGTCTTCGCGATTTCCATGTCGAGAGGACAGTCTGCTTTCGCTTCTAAAATGTCACTGATACATTTATCACTTAATAGTAATATATATATATACATTATTATATGTATATATATATATATATACTTTCTGTGCTTGGTATTTAATTCGGGTACACATAGATGGAAGGCCAAAACTTTGACAAATGACACTTTTTTAAAAATTACATCTAATATGCTCCCTCCCTCCCTTCCTTCCTCCTTCCCTTCCTTCCTTCCTTCCTTCCTTCCTTCCTTCCTTCCTTCCTTCCTTCCTTCCTTCCTTCCTTCCTTCCTTCCTTCCTTCCCTCCTTCCTTCCTTCTTCCATTTCTTTCCGTCTTCCTCTCTTCTTCCCTTTCCCAGTCCCTTCCTTCTCCCCCTTCCCTATCTTTTTCTGTTCTCTTTTAATTTTTTCCTCATTATTTCAATGTTTCTCTTAAATTCTTTGTTCAATGTTTCTCTTAAATTCTCAGTTTCTCTAGGATCTGGAAATGCATTTTTTAAAAAAGAATTACAACACATTTCACTCATTCATTTAACCAAAATTTATTAAAACAGCCCAGTACCAAGTGCTGTGAAAATTCTGGAAAGAGCAGAGATCAAGGCATACTTAAGCCCTCACGAGAAAGACAGCCTTTGATTACAGAAGGGAAGCAGCATATTGCAGTGTGAGATCTATATTGAGCTACGGGGAAAATAGAACAAAGATGCTCAATATATTGTGGTATTCAAATAGAGCATGTGGCAGCAGTTACATTTAAACTGCAACCTACAGAAATCGATAGTTGAATCAGGATTATTTTGGGCAATGGAACAGCATGTAAGAAAACATGTAAGAAAGGGTGATTATTGTCCAGCGAAAAAGCTGAATAAAGAGTCAATGATTTTGTGAAAAAAAATGATTTGAAGGTCAAGTATATTTGAGCGTTTGTTCTATAGCCATATCCAGCTGAGGAGGTCAGTAGTCATACTTACACATTTAAGGACTCCCTCACTTCCCATAGGTCAGCCGTGCTTTGTGTTTGAAGGATGCAGTTGGCTACCTATGTCTGAGGAAAATGAAAAGAAGAAAAGTTTCCTCAGAGGTGATATTGTGCTGGAATGAAAGACAGCTATTTGAAACCAAAATTGACTCTTTAATTAGTACTCAATTTTTGTTGGTAAATTTAATGCAAAGAAAAATACATGAAAAACAATGCCTGTAGTATATCCAGAATTGGTTCACTCAAAATAGATTTGTGGTAAATTTACTGCATCAAGCAGTTTGTTAAGTACTAGTGTTTTGGTAATCACAGCAAATGCGTCTCCATTCTCTCAGAAGTTGGTCTTTAGTATAAATGGTTATTTTTAACTTGATGCATATTTTAGTCGCTTTCATTGTAAAAATTACTTTATTATTTTTTCTGGGGGGAGGACGACTGCCAGTGCTTATTCCTTGCGCCAGACTCTGTACTCAGGGACTGAACAGGCAAGAACCTTAATCCCCTTAATCCTCTGCTCGCTCTATCATGCCCATGTCTTCAAAGAGAATCCCCATAAAGACTAAACTAAAAATACTGACACCAATATTAGATTGAAATGTGGACCAACCAGTACTCTAATGTGTTGTTGGGACTCTGAATGGAACAAATTCTTGGGGAAAACGTTCTATTACCTTATATAAAAACTATGCACATAGCTATCTGCTGAATAAGAAAATCTGATTACACACATCCCTGAAATTGGTGATATACTTAATAGATTTAAAATTATTATCATATTGTTAATTATACATATCCCTAAATTAGTATTACTGTATCACTGTCATCCCGTTGTTCATTGAGTTGCTCAAGCGGGCACCAGTAATGTCTCCATTTGTCCCTGTTGTATGCTAGTGTAGCCCGATGGCATATTGGGGGCTCTTTCAGGGTCAGGGGAATGAGGACTGTAATAGTTACTGTTTTGGGCATACCGAGTACGCTACGGGGAGCTTGCCAGGCTTTGCCATGCTGGTGGGATACTCTCGGTAGCTTGCTGGGCTCTCTGAGAGGGATGGAGGCTTTTGGGGTGGCCCCTAATTGCCTTTACAGCTGTTCCCAGTCAGGCATATATGTCTGTTCCCCTCTATGATTAGTTGCCTACTGTCTGAACCCCGTCAAATGTGGTGTGGCAATTATGGAAAACGAGTAGGGAGTGTCCTGTGATGTGTCGTGCAGCTGGGAAAGTGGCCTGGAGAGTATCATACTGAAAGAAATGTGTCCGCTGCAGAGAGACATACATGGAATACCTGCATTCATTTGTGGGATATAAAAACATAGCGTCGACTAATATACAAGTCCAGGAAACATAGAGGCCAGAAGGACTGTTCAGTGGCTAGAAGCTTGCCACTCATCTTTCATTTGGTACTAGGCTGTTACCAGATCATGGCTGTTGTGAATAGTTCTACAATGGACATATGTGTGTATATATCATTGTGTATAACTCTTTTTGTGCTTTAAGAGTAATGGCTGAGTAGAGGTGTTTTTTTTTTTTTAATCAATGAACAAAAGGACAACAGTGCTACAGTGCAATCTATTTTTATTTTTTTTTCTTTTTGGATCACACCCAGCGATGCACAGGGGTTACTCCTGGCTCTGCACTCAGGAATTACTCCTGGTGGTGCTCAGGGAAACATATGGGATGCTGGGAATTGAACCTGGGTCTGCTGCGTGCAAGGCAAATGCCCTCCCCGCTATGCTATCGCTCCAGCCCCTATTTTTAATTTTCTTGAGGGATCTTCATACTGTCTTGTGTAGAAGCTAAACAGAACAAGAGTCTCACTGACAGCATACAAGGGTTTCTTTTCCATGATATCTCCACCATCACCGTTACTGATCCAGTCTTTTTCATAGTGGAAAATTTCACTTGTTTGAGAAGATATCTCAGTGCCATTTGGTTGCATTCCTCTGATGATTTCTTTATGAATATCATATGTTTCATATATGCCTATCAACCTCCTGCATGGCTTCTTCAAGGAAGTGTCTGTTTGTCTCCTCTCAGCAATTTTTATGATGTTTTTTGTTGAGTTTTGTGTTTTTTAAATCATTTTAACATTAGCCCTTTGTCAGATGTATAGTGTGTGGATATTTTATCCCATTCAGTAGTTTATATTTTTATTTTCAGTCAATCTTTTTTTTATTTTTTGCTGTATAGAAAAAAATTAATTTGATGTACTCTAGTGTTTTTTATTTAGCTTAGTTTTATTTGCCAGTGGGGTCAAATCTTTGAAGATGTCTCTGGAGTAAATATCATGAAGAGTTCTGGTATGTTTTTGTTAATAATGTCATTATGCATTCAGTTCTAGCATAGAAATCTTTAGTCCATTTGAAATTATTGTATATGGTATTTGAGAGAGGGGTCAGATTTTCATATTTTTGCAGGTGGCTAACCAGATTTTGCAAAGCATCATTTATTAAAGAGGATTTCTGTAGCTGCATTGACTTAATACACCTATCTCCCTTGCTGTAAATTCTTCATACATCTGAGGATTAACTTGTGAGCTCTTAATTCTATCTCATTGGTCTAGAAGTCTGAGTTTATTCCAGTATCAAATTATTTTGATAACTATAGTCTTTCAGTATACTTAAAATCAGGGAAGGTACTTGCTCTCATATTTATTTTTTTCCAGAATTTCTTGGGCTTTTCCAGAGTATTATGATTTAATGCAAATATGTATGTGTTTTGTTGTCTTTGAAAAATATCACACTGATTTTGAGACTGTGCAAAATCTCCAAAATTCTTTTGGTAGTTTGGTCATTTTAACAATGTTGATTCTCCAATCCATAAATATGGAATATTTTTCCATTTTTTGGTTACCTCTTCAATTAATTTTAATAGTAGCTAAGAGGTTTTGACATATAAGTCTTTCACCCCCTATGTTAAATTGAATCTGGTACCTAATATCTTTGGATATAATTGCAAATGGGTTTTGTTGTTGCATTTCTCTCTATTCTAGTTTGTTGTTTGTATGTAGAAATAAACAGATTTTTGTGCATTTATTTGTATCCTTCTATTTTAATCTCATGGGTGCTTTTCCCTAAAAACATCTTGGTTGAGTCTTTTGGTTTTCTATGTATATTACTATGTGATCTATAATTAGTCATCAATCCAAAATCCAAATTATTTAATTTCTTTTATTCATTTTGCTTAATTATTGTGGCTAGACCTCCAGAATGGCATTGAATAAATTTATGCAACACTGTTCTAATTTTAAAAGTGAACAAGGGGTAATTTATATGATATACAATAAAATTGTTATATTCTCTCTCCTTTAGCTTAAAAAGCTATATTCTCAGCATTGTATAACTGAGACTTAAACCTGAAAGCATTGTAATTCTCCACATGGAGATTCAATAAAATAAAATTTTCATTAAAAAATAAAGCTAGATTCTCCTTTAATTGATCACTTGTGCCTTCTTTTCTGAAAGTGTTGGATTTTTTACCTTTAAGTATCTAGTGACTTTTATCTGTAATCCTAAAAGGAAAAAAATTAACAATGCTCTGAAATAAGGGATTCCATACTCATCAAGGCAAAGTTAACTGACCTTGTTGCAATTAGAAAGGAAAACATCCCACTCTTCTATAAACATTTGTAATAAAAAGACAAAACTAAAAACTAAAAAGCATAAAATAGCATGTAAATTGTTTTGTCAAATAAATATGTTTGAGTTTGTGAGACAATATTCAAACAAAATGCTTCAAAAAGAAATTATTAGGTTCAAGTGTTGGTATAATGAAAGATTTTTAAAAGTTGAATTAATTTCTATACTTAATCTATCACCTAACTTGCACTTTTAGATTAATAATTATTGTGGGAAAACATCACTTTAAAGAATACCATTAAAAAAACTATCATTGCCAAATTCTCAATTCTGTTTCTGAATACAAGATATGAAGAAGTAATACCCAGGGGCCAGATTATTACCTTTGTTAGTTAGCAGGAATATACTTTCTTCTTAACATTGACCCTTAAACTTAGCCATACTTACCTAGTGGCTGACAAATCTGAGTCAAGGAAAACTTTTCCTCAAGTACAGGATGAACTGATTCCCCAAAAGGAGCAAATCACTGACTAAAGCACAAATGATTCAGTTATCCAATTTACCACTCGTGCATTCAGCCACTTTTTCTTGGAAAGAGAAGGGGAAGGTGAAAAGGCACTATTCTGTGTGTGGTGTTCATGCACTAAGAGTCCTTGCAGGGGGGACTGCTTTCCTCAGTATAATTGTAATGAGGTTTTAATAAATGTTGAATTTGCTAAAATCATTTAGGCATTTTTGTTTGGACATTAATTTGTGCCAAAGTGGCCAGCTGAGAGCATGAAGTCATTCATAATCTTTGTAGATTATGAGATTTGCAGCATATGTTGATCTTTCTGTTTCTAACAAATATACCAAGGGTGGATAAATGAGGAAGTGAAAACTTTCTAAATGAAACATTGTAATAAATGAACACAATATAGGAAAGTCAATTTAATAACATGAAAATTATTTGGAAGAATCTGTTTGGATTAATTAACTGCAAGAGGAGGGAAGGGTCTGATAAGGCACTCTCAGGATAAACAGGTGTTTATAGAACCTACAGGATGAGGTTGCTAAATTTTGCCTATGGCGTACGATAATAATAATTAGGTGTGTTTCATTGGAAATCTTTCAGTGGAAAGATTTAGATGTGAATCGTGTTGTTAAATAAATTTCTCTCTGTCTTTATATATATTTTTTCTATTTAAACTGCATACATAAAAATAAGCACACATATTTTCACATGTATATATGCATTTCTTGTCTATATCTATACCACCCACTGCCTTATCTTTATCTATATGTGATGTACTTGAAATTATTCATATCCCTGTATTCTCTTTCTGTCCATCAGGGATATCTGTGAATAGCAATAAATGATTTACAGTGAGTACATTTGCACCCTGTTCTTAGCTTCTAAGTATCATTCTCCATTTAAAAGAACTAGGATTCTTTGGAGAAAAACTTGATTATAGAACTGGGTGGGGGAAAGTGCAAAATCCATCATAATAATTTGTTGTTGCAAGAACAAAAAAATGCTCAAAAAAATTCTGGGCATGTCAAAAGACGCAGAATTTTACTTTCTAGGGTTGCACTTATCAAATATGTAGCGTATTAAGTATCCATAAAATGCTACTTATACATCATGATATATCAAGTAAAAAGGCACTCTAAATCCATAGGGGTATAATGGTATAAAATGGATTTATAGAGTGGTATATAAGAAGTGTTGTTACAACATATTAATTTTGGAGTCAAATATTAAATAATTCAAAAGAGAAATATGTACCATTTCCTTGAATAAGAAAATAAAATGAAATTAGGATAGAGGTGGGGGGTCTTTGCACTTTTATGTTGGTGAGAGTACAATAACTTCATAAACTGAAGCTAAACACTAACCCTATTACATTACTTCAACGATGATAAAAAAATATCAAAATTACATAAATGATCATATGAGAAGTAAAAACTTGCATCATTAGATAGGTGTAGTGTTAATACTCTGTCACTTTATAATAATACTCTGGAACAATCAGTGTATAAATATATAAAAGTATTCATTGCTAAGAAATAGAACATATTAAAAATTGCACCAAACATTTAAAAAAGCTTAGGCCTTAAAACTCAAGAAAAATTGAGATATTATGGTAGACTGAGGAATAAAGACATATGACACGGGAATGTGATTTGGCTGAGTTGAGTCCTTTTCTTTCTACATTTTATGAAATACATTATTCTGACAGTTAATGATATTTGAGTGAGTCTGAAGATTAGATTTCTATAGTGTCACTGCCAATTAAGTTCTTGATGTTGATGATTGCACCTAGGTTATGCAGATGAAGGCCCCTTTTTATTGATGGGAAAACACAAATTATTCAGGTACAGTGAGGAATGCTGCTGACAACTTATTCTAAAACATGGTCTTAAAATATTTTTTCATTGAAAGTTTTTTTTTTCTTTTTGGGTCACACCCAGAGATGCACAGGGGTTACTCCTGGCTCTGCACTTAGGAATTACCCCTGGCAGTGCTCAGGGGACCATATGGGATGCTGGAAATCGAACCTGGGTTGGCCGAGTGCAAGGCAAATGCCCTACCTATCGCTCCAATCCCGCACTGAAAGTTTTGTATCTATAACATTGTATTGATTTTTAACATATGTTTAAAGTTGTTAGAAATTCAACAAAAGAGAGCACAGTGCAATGGAAAACCTTTTGTAATTTTGTTCCTTCATGAAATGGTCTTTCTCATGTTTGAAAAAGAAGCTATAGTTGCTGTATACACAAGTTCTTGGGTTGACAATAAAGAATGAGTATGTGTTAGGGGGAAGTTGAGATACCACTGCTATAAAACAGGAAGATAGCAGCGCCTTGAAATCGAACTTGAGAGCAGAAAGTGATGAGAATCAACAGATTCTGAGTTCTTCTAAAATTATAACGTAGATAACTTTCAGATGGGCAGTGTATAGATGACGGGAAGAGTTTCTTAGAGCCAGAGGTGTTGCTACATTTGCCTTCATCTGTGCATCTTCCTCTTGGGAATGACTGTTTTGTCTTAAAGGTGTGATAATACTACAGCAGTATGATAAAAATAATTTAAATTATTGAGAAATAAATTAGGCATGAATTCTATGAATTGTAATGTCTCAACCGGAACATAACTATTTATATTTCATCAATTGGACCATTGAAAGCTATGTAGCATAGTAATTGGAATAAGTGCTAGGATGTTCGAAATTATTTTAGGATTTAGTTTGGCCAGTTATAATATGTAAATTTTAAGACTCTCAAAACTCAGTTTGCTCATGTGTAAAACTATGTACAATAATATTTAATTTACATATTTATTTGTAAAATGGTTAATTGCTAATGAGAATTATCTAACACTAAGCTAAATGTTGTAGTCACTGTTAATATTAATGAATTGAGAACTAGCATTGTGTAATATCTCCAAACACTTCAATATTTGCTCTTTGATTTGAACTAATTATTAGTTTATAAAAAATATGGGAAAATGGAAGTAACCTAGTAATTGTTATGAAATATTTGAAAATTTTGAAAATGGCTCATTGATTCTTATGGATTTCTTAAATTATTCACATTTTCCATATCCCCAAAGGGAAAAATATTTTCATTCTACATTCATTTAGAAATTATGCCTAAAATATCTCTGTGTCTCTAATGTTGTAGATTTCAAATTTGGTCCAATATTCATTTCCAGAGAAGCAAATGTTCTGTTACTTAGAACAGAACATTTTTTTTTTCAGTGCTTGCTTCCCTAATCCAATTTTAAACTCTGTTTACTGTGCCTAATTATTATGCTGAGGCACGTTTGAAAACAGTTGTTCTTAATTGTAAAATTGAACTGTGCCCCACTGAGCTCTTGCCTCGCTGCTTTCGGGATCCTTGGGGCGGGGATGCGTGGATGCAACCAGATTCTGCCAGTTCTTTGTTTCTCTGCTCTTTGATTCTGTCCCTTCAGTGCCACAGCCCTGAGGAGGGCTCTTGGTGTCTGGTTGTAGGATGTTCTCATGATGCTGCATCGCTCTCACTCCCTAACAGCACCACCTGAGAACCTGGGACCACCGGGATGGCACATTTTATAACGTGACGTGGGAATGCACAGGATTAAATCCAAAGCTGCTCTCCGTTTGTGGCCATTAACTTCTCATATTTCGTTTTTAACCAATTGTAATTTTTTAAATCCCGTTGCTCATCGATTTGCTCGAGCGGGCACCAGTAACGTCTCTCATTGAGAGACTTATTGTTACTGTTTTTGGCATATCCAATACGCACGGGTAGCTTGCCAGGCTCTGCCACTCGGGCTCCATACTCTTGGTAGCTTGCCGGGCTCTCCGAGAGGGACGGAGGAATCAAACTCGGGTCAGCCGCATGAAAGACGAACAGCCAACCGCTGTGCTACCGCTCCAGCGATTTTTAAAAAAGCAATGGAAATTTCATAAGTTTTATACACCACAAAGGAATGCAAAACTATTTTAATAATTTTTAAAATCACAGTATTAAAACTTGAATATGGTCATTTCCACAATTATTTATTCACGATTTGTGCCAAGCACTGATTTGTTTGTGGGAATGATGCATGGTTTTCCTCCGGCAGCACCTGAGAGTACTTCCTTACACGTTTAGCGTATTAGATGCTTCACCTTCAACGATCACATATATTGGGATATATTGTAAAGAGATGGTGTTTCATCCAGCCATGTTAGAACTGACTGATAGTCTTGCTAACTATTAATCTTTATAAATTATTTAACTATTGTAAATACCAGAAATGTTTTATATGTAAAATGAGCATGGTGAATTTTCCTCTAATCTGACCACTGTGTTCTAGGCCGGTTTTTAGACATACAAAACTTTAGTAAAGAGAGGGATGTTATGAATAAATTCAATCCACACCGTACAATCAATAACAACTAAAGTTTTTTGTTTGTTTGTTTGTTTTGCTTTTTGGGTCACATCTGGTGATGCACAGTGGTTACTCCTGACTCTGCACTCAGGAATTACTCCTGGCAGTGCTCAGGGGACCATATGGGATGCTGGGAATCAAACCCGATCGGCTGAGTGCAAGGCAAATGCCCTCCCCGCTGTGCTATTGCTCCAGCCCCAACAACCGGAGATTTTAAAATTCAATGTATTCAACATCAAAATCGTTGCATAGGGGCTGGAGAGATAGCACAGCGGGTAGGGCATTTGCCTTGCATGCGGCCAACCCGGGTTCAAATCCCAGCATCCCATATGGTCCCCTGAGCACTGCCAGGGGTAATTCCTGAGTTCAGAGCCAGGAGTAACCCCTGTGCATCGCCAGGTGTGTCCCAAAAAGAAAAAAAAATCGTTGCAGCAGTGGCATCATATTGTCCCTTAATGAAGTGAGAAACTCACATTTCTATTTCGGAGTTGGTCTCTGGTCTCACTCATTTTTTGGCTGTTGGGTAGGTATGTCATGCGCCTTTGTCCTGTGTTATTACCTGTAGGATAACATGGGGTTTGTCCTTTTAGCCTTGCCACAGGGAACTCAGTTTACCTTAGAGCAATGTCCTTTCTGTACGGACACAGGAAGATAGTTAATAATATGCTTTGTAACTTGGGAGCTGATTGACTACAATAATATTTACTCCCGGGCATCTGCTTTCTCAACTCAGTTGCCCTTAGTTCCTAACACCCCAAAAGCAGGGTCCCGATGAGGGATGGAATGGACCCAGGGCAAGCTGTGAGCTACCCTGGCATTGAAATGGGCCAGGCCAAAGCGCCACAATACCCAACTATAAGTTGAGAACATGGTCATAGACAAATGCTGTCATGATCCAAAAGTAACGACGAGACTAGGACCCTGCTGGGGTTAGGAAGACTAACCTGGCCTGAGCACTGTGGTCTGGAATATATAGTGAATGTCCTCAGGAAGAACCAGACTTCAAGTCTGATACATCTCTTACTGTGCTCATACAGAATGACATTCCTAGAAATATTAGAAGTAAACTTACTATAACTATTTAAGCAGATTACTAGCTCACACCCTGACACACCCTTGTTTGGACCCCACCCTTGAGCGGATCTCCTTAGATGAGATTTTGTTAATCTCCTCGAGAAATGGTCTTACCCTTCTTTGTTGATTTGTTCGTGTTCAACCCACCTTTGTGTCAACACCCTGTGTGGTTTATATTTGCTATATAAACTGAGACTGTGGGGCACTGACGGGAGACAGAAGAGACAGAGAAGGAGACACACGAGAGGGCACGGAGAAGGCACAGAAGCAGAGACAGAGAGAGGTCTGGAGACACCAGAGGAGAGACTACAGAGACAGAGACAGAGACAGAGAGACAGATAGAAGAGAGCAGGGAGCACAGCCACACACGCAGCAGAGCACAAAGAGGAGCCGTCCAGATCCGGTCCTTACACAGTGGCTCGAGAGCACTGAAGGCGAGCGGTGCGTGCGGGAGAGAACCGCCCTGAGTGCCCGCGGACAACGGAACAACACGACACATCACCTCCCATGTGCGCCGCCTTTGTGATTTTTAACAATCACCGATTTGTCTCTGGAAAGGTACCGCTCGACACTCGGCTCGCTAAGCTGTTGTTTCAGATAACAGCCTGTTTTCACGGGGAACCCAGCAGGAGTTTGTCTCTCTGAGCTATAGGTAAGACCTTTCACTCTCTTTCGCCTCAATCCTACGGACTGAAAGACGTTAGACGTGTCAAGGAAATGTCTGGAAAAAGGGAGGAGTCGGGGAGGGATTCCAAGGTCTCAAGGTAAAGCTTCCTTTTAGTCATGTTATCTCATTCCCCCTAATTAGTTTATCTATCCCAGCATATTTATCTTCAGTGTCACAGTCTTTATTCACAAAAAGGGAAAACATGCCCACTTGTAGAGTTAATGAGTTCACAGTATATGTTTATATACTTTGGTTGAGTATTTTGTGTTCTGGCTATCATTTAAAATTGGCTAAAAACCTAGTCTAGGACACACACTTGAACGTTCAGTAAATTTTAGCAATCACCCTCTAAAAAGAGGCTATGAGTCAGTGCTGTGATTAAGTAGGCAAGCCGCACATCTTGGCTTGGCAATATTGTCATTTTCCCTGAGGGCTCTTCTTTATGACCAAGACACTTTATTTCCAATGTAGTTTATCCTGTTGTTTTTTCCATAGTACACATTGTACTTAATTTTTTTTTTCTTTTTGGGTCATACTCAGCGATTCTCAGGGGTTACTCCTGGCTCATGCACTCAGGAATTATCCCTGGCGGTGCTCAGGGAACCATATGGGATGCTGAGAATTGAACCCGGGTCGGCCGCGTGCAAGGCAAATGCCCTACCCGCTTTGCGAATGCTCCAGCCCCTGTACTTAAATATTTATGTCTCAATTTACTCACTTGTCTGTCTCATCGTGAATGTATGAGAGGAACATAGATATAAATTCAATGTGCATTGATTCCATGTTTTGTTCTCCTTTGGTTATAATTTGAATATAAAAATATCATCATGAGAGAAAAGGAATAATTAACAGAATTTGAAAGATTAAAGTGGATAAAAATGATCTCTATAAAATCACGGTGCATAATATTGTAGAATATATATCACTATTACTGCTTTGAAAAAAATTATATTGAATTGTTGGATGCTTCTCTTCTTTGTCTACTTAATGTTTCTCACCTTGCTCTGAAGAAAGAACCATTGCATTCTTTGGGGACACTCTGGCCTTCAGATAAGTGTGAATTATATTGCCTCATATACATTTTCATAAATGACTAACATTGGCCCATCAGATTGTCAAATAGCTGTTAGAATTGTGAATGATCTCAGACTGATAGGTCCCCAAACAGGGTCAGTTAGAATAATTTCCTTAGTGATTGAAATAATGTACGTATTGAAAACCTCACAAGCCTGAACCTAACCGTCGGGTTGTGCAAACACAGAGGGAAAAGACAAGGAACAGGAAGGGACAACAGGTTTCCAATGCCTTTCTTTTATTGTCCACATGTAATTAAGCCTCACTAGTGCTGCTTAACTAGTGCTGCTGACTCTTTGTTAGCTTAAACTAACAAAATAAGTATCTCAAATAGCACAGCTGCAGGGTGTTTGCCTTGCACTTGGCTGACCCAGGTTTGATTCCTCCGACCCTCTCGGAGAGCCCGGCAAGCTACCGAGAGTATCTTGCCAGCAAGGCAGAGCCTGGCAAGCTCCCCATGGCATATTTGATATGCCAAAAACAATAACAGCAAGTTTCACAATGGAGATGTTACTGGTGCCCGCTCGAGCAAATCGATGAGCAATGGATGACAGTGACAGTGACAAATGCATTCCAAAGGTTGCTCAAAATTGACTCAAAAGTTATTTTTAAATGTCATGGAATCAAACTCAGTTATATGTTCCAATTCACAAAAATATATTGTAAACTTTCTTTTAGTAATTAAAATTAGATGATAAATGTTTGCATGTTGGTGTTAAGTAGATGGGTTACAACTTTTGGTGCAATGGAAAGATAGAAATAGTCAATGAGAGCATTCCCTTAGCTATGTAAGCTCAGGGCCAAAGATTCCTGTTGGAAGCATTTTATCTTTAATAGGACTGAGGCTTTTCAAATATTGGAATGCATTTGTAACTATCAAAAATATACATTTTACCAAAAAATATATATTTTTGATAGTTGTTATAATACCAGGACTGGAGCAATAGCACAGCGGGTTGGGTATTTGCCTTGCATGTGTCCAACCCAGGTTCGATTCCTCCATCCCTCTCAGAGAGCCTGGCAAGCTACTAAGAATATCCCGCCTATATGGCAGAGCCTGGCAAGCTACCCATGGCATATTCAATATGCCAAAAACAGTAACAACGAGTCTCACAATGAAGATGTTACTGGTGCCCACTCGAGCACATAGATGAACAACAGGAACACAATGCTACAGTGATACATTTTGTTAACCTGAATTAATTCATTTTATTTATCCATCTATTTATTTATTTATTTTGCTTTTGGGGTCACACCTGGTGATGCACAGGGGTTACTCCTGGCTCTGCACTCAGGAATTTCCCCCAGTGGTGCTCGGGGGACCATATGGAATACTGGGAATCGAGCCTGGGTCGGTCGCATGCAAGGCAAATGCCCTATCCGCTGTGCTATCACTCCAGCCCCAATTAATTCATTTTAGATGACAATGTTTATACCATATCTGCCATTCATATCTTTTGTGTTGGATAAAATTTAGACTAGAGCAATTTCCATACTTTTCTTAGTCAGTATTTTTTATGATTATTAAAAATAAAATTCTTTAAATTTAAAAAATTTTTAAAATTCTCTAAATAAAATTCTTTAAATTTTTAAAATTTGAGGTATCTATAATCATATTAATCCTCAGGTTTTATGCATAAAATGCTCCAAACTACCCCCTTCACCGAGTGTCCACTTCTCTTCACCCTTGACTTGGTTTCCCTCCCAGCCTAGCCCTTGCCCGCCTACCATGCTAGCTACAATGTCGTAGACCAGTTTGCACGTTTGCTGCCTTCGGCCGTCTGTTCTTCTGCTCTGTTCTGTTGCTGCGATCATTGACTCTCGCCCCCAGGTGAGAGGAGTTGTTCCGTCTCTGTGCGCTCCTTCTGTGTCCCTCGGCGCGGTGCTCTACAGTCCCAAGCACGCTCCGGCCAAAGGCGTGCTTTCGGCTCTCCTCCTAGCAACGCGTTACTCCACTGGGTCAAGGTGCCACCGCGTCTTTATTCTGTGTCTCTTCTGGACACTTGGCTGGCTCCTGAGCGGGCCTGTTGTGAATAGGGCTGTCGTGGACATAGGCGTGCCAGTGTCTTTTATTTCTTCGGGAAACAGGGTTGGGGCCTTTGGGGTGGGTTCCCAGAAGAGAGACTGCTGGGTCAGAGGGGAGCTCGGGGTCTCGTGTTTTGAGGCATCCTACTGTTTCCCAGAGAGGCTGAGCCAGTTGTCATTCTCACTGGCAGGTGGTCTCTTCTCCCCAGTCCCTGGCAGTGATGGTCATTTTTGTTCTGTTTTGGTGCGTGCCAGTCACTCTGGTGTGAGATGATCACTCATCCTTGTTGGGGTTTCATTTCCCTGCTGAGAAGTGAGAAAGGACATTTCTCACACCTCTGTCGGCCAACTCTTTGTCTTCTTTGAACTGCCTGTTCATCTCTTCTCATTTTTGAATGAGGTTGTTGGTTTTGTTGTTGTTTTACAAGTGCTTTATACAGCTTTGGTATTAAGTCTTTGTCAGTTGGGTAGTAGAAAAAATATTTTCTTCCTGTGGGAGGGTTGTATTTTTTCTTATCATCAAGAAAAAAAATAAAATGAAACTTTTGTGGTGCAGAAACTGAATTTGATGTAGTTCTGTTTTTATTGGCTTCATTTTGCTTGGCCAATGACACTGAGCATGAAAGACGATTCTAGTTTAATTGTCATGAAGGGTTCTACTACAGATGTAAATTCTAGTTTTCATATGTACTTAGTTAATCTGGGTCATTTTGGTTAAGGTGAGAGAGGTCAAAGGTTTTATTATTACTATTATAATTATTAATTGTTTTGGGGTCACAGCATGCAGTGCTCAAGATTTAGTTCTTGTTCTGCACACAGGGATCACTTGTGGCAGTGCTCAGAACCGTGCAGAGTGCTGACTTTCAGCCTAGGAGGCCTTCCCCGTTAGCCTATCTCTCTGGCCTCAAAAGTGTCACCTTGCCAAACGGTTCAATCCTGCTTCTCTTTTCAAAGAATATAGATGTTACTGAAATGACTTCAGATTTTGTAGCATTTGAAAAATTAACCGAAGCGAAGGGGTGCAGGTTACTATTGCATTGATTCATATTTTTGACATATCACATTGTTTGTTAGACACCCTCTTTTGAAAGCTCATACACTTAGAATGAGGCTTTTTTTCTATTTGAATTTTTTTCTAGTAACAATCCTCCTCTGAAGATACATGGTTGTGCCTTGCATGAGGTCAGCCCACTGAAGAGTTGGGAAACACCTCACAAACATGGCAAAGGTTTATTTTGCCTGAGTGATCGCACAATTAACGGAAATTCTAAACACCGATTCTTATGAGCACGCGATTAATAAGAATGATTCTCTGGGAAATGCTTGTTAAGAGCAATAACTCTATGGGGATTTGGAAGAGTTACCCTATCTACCAAAACAGTGATATATAAATATCTTAAATAAATATCATAAATATCTTAAATAAATGAGGTGGCTTAGAGGCAATTCACAGGTGGGATCTTTTGGCGAGTCATGTAGTGTTCAGTCAATGTACCAGTTCACACCTGCACCAGCTCCGGCCTCCTGCTTTCGGCCTGTTTTTCATCACTCCATAAGTAGTTTCCCAAAAGATGTGCTGGAAATGACAGTGAGCCAATGGCCATAGGTAAGACCGTCCCCTCCCCATGAGGCTGGGTGTCTCCGAGGGGCCTTGACCGAGACGGGAAGAGACGTGACTATGCCAGGAAGCTTCATTAACTCGATTCCCGACTGCTGTGTTGAGCACCTCCTTTGCTCTGGGTATGTTTCTCGGAGTTGTCGATAGTTATTAAGCACCTGCGTGCTAAGCCTTCTAGACGCTAACTAGACAAGCTGTCATTCTTCATCATCAGCTGAGTTCCCACACGCTTTTAGGTCTCGTCCTGAACTCTCCTCTGTTCCACCGATTCCTCCGGCTAGCCATGCAGGACTGCTATCACCTTTGAGTTATTATACGTATCAATCTGCATATCTGAGAAATGTTGCACGGTGATTTATACAGCACGGCGCCATTAAGTTTACATTTTTCAAATGCATATTTCACATCTTTGTGAATGAGTGCACATATAATTGAAACAGTGGCTCTGGAAACATGATTCATGAACTCCCCGCTCTTTTTAGCTCGTGTTTTTCTGAGGCCACACCTGACTGTGCTCAAGGCTTTCTCCTGGGTCTGCATTCAGGGGTCCCTCCTGGGGGCCTCACAGGAACCATATGAGGTGCCAGGGATTGAACCCTCGTCAGATACATGCAAGAGCCCTTCCCACTCTACTGTAGCTCTTGTTCCTGCATTTTACCAATTTTAATTTAGAATATGGATTATATAAATATAAATGATCAACGATAACCAGAAGTTTATTGAATAACTTTAAGTGAGCTGAAAAGTCCTGAGAAAGACTTAAGATAGTAGAGTTTATATTTCTGGTTATTTTTTTTTAATCTGCAGAGGAAATAAATTGCTAGTCCTGAAATGAAAAGAAGAAAAGGGAATTTCAACTTTATCAATCATGTTCTATTTATTGATAAAAGTGGAAGAAATAGTGATAACATGCAAATATTCCCTGTTCTTTCTTTCTTGTCATGACTTGCCAGAGATTAGAGAGGTCACCCAGGACTAAAGCGATAGCACAGCGGGTAGGGCGTTTGCCTTGCACATGCAGACCCGGGTTTGATTCCTCCGTCCCTCTCGGAGAGTCCAGCAAGCTCACAAGTGTATCCCACCCGCACAGCCGAGCCTGGCAAGCTACCCATAGCATATTCGATATGCCAAAAAAAATACCAACAAGTCTCACAATGGAGACATTACTGGTGCCCATTCGAGCAAATTTATGAATAACGGGGCGACAGTGCTACAGGGCTACCCAGGGCTATATCAGAGGTGCTCCAAAAACTTTTAGATTCTGGGGTAAAAACCTCAGTTCTAGGTACCAGCCCATGGTGCTATCTCCACAACCACTTACAATTTTCTTTTGCTCAACTATTCTATAGATTATCTACATATTCCTAAAAAATAGGGCGTAGGTTTCTGGTGGTCATCATTCTGCCACCAATAAGCAGTAAGCAGTAAGCAATAATAATATATGCTTGCTGATCAATGCTTAGTTATTTATTTCTCTTTCTTCATATTAATAACACATTTCTTTCTTAAGGACTTTTCTGTTTTAAATGAGAAACTATCTATACTTTTTCTTATTAAAATATGACATTTTACTTTCTGGGTTAATGCTCTAAAAACAAGAGCACCTTTTATTTTAATAGTCTGGAAATGGAAAATGTATTGAGATACATACATTTTATTTAAGGTAACATTCAGTTTTCAACAAAAATATAGTTTCATGAGTCAAAAATGCATGTGATTTATTTTGCTAGTTTCTACATAAATGTCTTATGACAAATTTAATGGTACTGTGCAATTCTGTGGCACTCTGGGATTGGATTTCTGGAATTAACCCCCCGCCCCCAGCCCTTCTTATTCAGAGGGTCTGCATCTATTGGTGCTCAGGGCTTATTCCGATCTCCGTGCTCAAGGATCACTCCTGGCAAGACTTCGGGGACCACTTAGGGTGTTTGGGATCAAAGCTGGATCTGCTTCATGCAAGGCCAGTACTTTACTCATTGTTCCATGTCTCCAGCCCTGGAACACTTCTTATTTTTTATATCAAAAAGATTTAAAAAGTGAGCTAACCAATTGCGTGTAAACATGGAGAAGGCATGGGCTGGGTGCTAGGAACACACACGTGCTTTCCTCGGGGCTTCGCCTGAGGAGGAGCTGTTTCTTTTATCAAGTTTGTGAAATTGCAAAAGCAAAAATCACTCTAGCTGGCTTGACTAAAAGATATATTCTAGGAAATCTTTATCAAACATCTCAGTGACTATTAAGGGCAGAAAATTAAAATAGGGAAGTTTCATGAAACTAACATTTGATGACGGAAATTGAGAGAAAGAGACACAGAGAGAGATAGTTTGTTTTGGAGATTCATTTTTCATTTGGCCTCCAGTTCTTTTTAAATTTTTTTAATAAAGTTGTTCACAATAATTTATTACATTCAATATTTCAATACCAATCTCACCACCATTACATATTTCCACCACCATTATTTAGAATTTTCCCCACCTTCACCCAAGCCTGCCCCAAAGGCAGATACTAAATAATTAATTTTGTATTGCTTGTTATGAATAATACACTAAAAATTAACCAAAACGGTCTCCTTAGAGGAAAGTGTGTGAAAATTGTTGTATCTCACCTTAGAGCCAATAAGCCCCTATATAATAGATTAAGAGATCAGTAACATATTGTTACACGCAGAGCCTTGTGTGCTCTCTCTATAGATATAGATATAAAGTAGAGGCAACTGATCTTAGTTTTTTTTTTAATCAAGATTGGTTGCCTTCTACTCTATACCCCATCCAATGTGGTGTGTTACTCTTGGTATATGAGTGGCATAAAGTATGAGATGTCACTCCAGGAATTCTAAAATTTTAAGTAAGGTAATAGAGCTGGAGCTAAAATTTTAACTGAATGTTCATTTTGGGATCCTGAGGCATCTATAGAAGAATGTGTTTTCTTGACATAGTCATTCAGTCTTGACTCAGTCAGCATATGAGGAACCTGGGAGAAAGTGATGGCTAAAAATTAGCTGATATATTTAACATAGGTATTGGATATTAGGTAAGCAATTTAGTATCTCTGAAAGATTATGCTACCCCTGTGATAATTTAGGATCCTGAGATTTGATGAAGTTAAAATATACAAAGATTTAGAATGATGGAACTATGTTTTTTTTTATAAAGAATCTTATATGATCTGTCAAATTGATGTGAACCTGTTCTTATTTCTTATTTTTTCAACCTTTCTTGTAATGCAATTGATTTTCATCCAACATCTTGGTAACCTTTTGTAAGGTTAATTTGTCTTACAATGTAAAAGAAATAAGCTTCGGCTACTTTAGTATAGACACAAAATTTCTTAAAGCAAGTGATCGATGGAATCCTTTGTTGAAAATAGTCAAAGTATTTTCTTGTAAGTCTTTCATTTCACAGAGCACGGATTCTTATTCTGAATTTCTTCCTGCTCCATTTCTACAGCACGTGAGGGCTATTGATCATCTCATATATTTAAAAGTAGATATATAATATTGAGCTTTGATAAATGGTTATGCACAGTTTCTGAGTAAAAATTGTGTATTATAAGTTCAGTGAAAAACCCCTAAGCAAAAATTGGAAAGTAAAATTTATGACACATACAACAGATAGTAAATGGTAAGGAATTCATTTCCTCCTTCTTGTTCTAATATTCTTTTAAGTTAAATTTATGTAGTTTGAACAATTTCCAAAGTAA
The DNA here is from genome assembly GCF_027595985.1 of Sorex araneus. Lineage (NCBI taxonomy): Eukaryota > Metazoa > Chordata > Mammalia > Eulipotyphla > Soricidae > Sorex > Sorex araneus. The sequence continues at coordinate 212,175,166 of NC_073306.1, forward strand.
TTATTGTCATTATTCTGGTACTTCAGTAATAAATGTAAAAATTAAGGTTAAAGATGGTCAAATTCAGCTCAACCTTAGTAATGAGCAAAAAGACCAAGGCATATACAGTTTAATATGCATCATATATATGCTATACTGTCAAAATTTGACTGTCACTGTCACTGTCATCCCGTTGGTCATCGATTTGCCCTAGCGGGCACCAGTAATGTCTCCATTGTGAGACTTGTTATTGTTTTTGGCTTATCGAATATGCCACGGGTAGCTTGCCAGGCTCTGCTGTTTGGGCGAGATACTCTCCCTAGCTTGCCGGGCTCTCTGAGAGGGACGGAGGAATCAAACTCGGGTTGGCCTCGTGCAAGGCAAAAGCCCTACCGCTGTGCTATCGCTCCAGCTGCCTACGTAACAATGGTATCCTTAGAAATACAGTGTACCAAAATCGTTATTTATAAATGCAACTTTGGAATAACACATATTAATGCTTACATTTATAAATCAACTTGAATACAAATGGCTAACTTCATATAATGGGGACTCATCAAATAAAGTCGTATTGAATGCAATTTTTTATATTCAGGTATATGTAAGAAAATAAACTATATCCAGTATGTCACTTAATGTGTGCACTATTAACAAAATTAATAAAATTATTTTATTAATTAGTAATTAATATAATCAACAAATTATTTAATAATTAATAAAAATTAATAAAAACAATAAAGTTGTTATGAAGAATATGAGGACAAAATAGCAGATTTTATATTTTTTCAGAACCCATATATATGTAAAGAAAGAGAAGAAAAGATATTGGGGGATGTTCTCTGCTCTATTGAACTAATTGCAATGTTTTCTTAGTGGACAGGCACAGAATGCCTCGGTGAGGGCTGGCAGAAGGCACTGAGGGCAGACAGGAGAGAGAGCGGAAGGGTGTGTCTCCAGATGGGAAGAAACACCAAGCAAACAATAACAACCTCACAAACGCTTGGCTCCCATCCCCAGCAGTCAAACAGGCATACTTAGCCCCTCCCCTTCTCAAGTTCTAATATGTTCCTTAAGCCACTAGAAGGCTCCATTTGACTTAAACAGCTTGAAACTATTGTCTATTTTGGAGATTTTTAGGGGATCCATACTACAAGAGCTCAGGGCTCACTCCTGGCACTTGGCTCGAAGATGACTCCTGCTCGTGCATGGAAGATCACGAGTGCGGGGAGAGTCCCATGCAAGGCAAGTGCCCTGCCAGTCCGCTAGCTCACTAGCCTCCATCTTTCATTACAGTTCAAAGATTTTTAAGCTAGAACATGTTTTTGAATAAATCATTGAGACTAAATGCCAATATTGCTTTGGATCATATATATTCCCTGTACACTACAGGGAGACCAATATTCAGGTGAGCTTCTTGAATAATCTCAAATCTCCTTACATAATGTTTTCAAATGAAAGGCCTTCATTTATAAGTCAACTTGAACACAAATGACTAATTTCATTTCTAACATGAATCTTATCATCTTATAGAGGTAGGTAACTTGAGCAGTATTAGCCACTAGAACATTCTGTGCTGATTAAAATACACCTTATACACTACCCAGTATGGGGATCATTAGACATGATTGTACTTACTTTACGAAAGTAAGTAGCTAGTATGATTAAAAAATTAGATTTTTAGCTTCATTTCCTTTCAGTGAATCTAAAAGCAGACAGCTTCACATGATAGTGGCTATTCAGTGCCTTTTAAGAGCATATTAAGGATATTGACTATAAAAACAAAGCTTCTGGAAGAGAGCAATGCAGAATCTCCTGCCCCCATCCCTGGCTGTTTTCACAGGGGTCCCCTTGGAGGGGAGCAGGTTGAGTTTCCCTCCCTGCCCCAAGCAGAGCCCCGGTAACTGAAAACCTCCGAAACCCAACCACAGCCATGCTCAAGGCCACTTTCCACACACTTGGACGAGCCTCACGCATGAAGGAACCAGCAGAGGAACCCAGGTGTGTAGGACATGGGGCTGAGATCTCCAAGTGTGCTCAGATTGGAATAGGGCCTCCTCCATCAGGTCTCCAGTTTTCCAGTAGCTTGGCAGTCACACCCACAAACTGGGCCCTGGCACCACGTAATCTCATTAACGGCCAAGATCCAGAGACTATAAAACAAAGCTCCTGGAAGAGAGCAACACAATTTTTCCTGGAGCACGTGGCCGCATTTGTGGCCGCACAACCTCTATTTTAATTTTATTTTTTCTATTTTTTTCCCCTCACGAAAGAGCCTGGCAAGCTACCTGTGATGTATTTGATATGCCAAAAACAGTAACAAAAATGTGCTCTTCGTGTTCCTGGAGTGAGCAGACGCCATTGGGCTACACTAGCACTTGACAGGGACAAATGAAGACGTTACTGGCACCCGCACGAGCAAATTGATTAACAACAGGATGACAGTGATACAGTGATTAAGGAAAAATAGATATATAATCAAAAGAAAAGTGATGTCAAATATCACAATTGTTTAATTTTCTTGTGGGCATTGGATGGCTTGCCGGTTTATGAGATATTTAAATAGATACATCACAACTTGAATTAATTTTTTAAAGTATTTTATCTTAGCTTATTATATACTAAAATTTATGGAAAACCTGGAATTAGTTTTCTAGGTTTTCAACTTTAAATTATAGCTTTTTTATTAAGAAAAACAAAATCAAATGCCCCCGTGGTAGATAAAAAAAAAAAAGAAGCAAATTAGCAAGATAGAAGAAAAAAACAAACACATATGCAAAAGTTAGTGCTTGATAGAATTTCTCCTATTTCCTATGGAAATATTATTTGTTTAGAAAATTTTTAAGTTGAAAAAAAAGATTTTAAAGGGGAAACATACTAGAAAATAGATGGTTGGAAGGTGTGTAGAGTTGTACAGGTGTCTGTGAATAGAATGATAACTAGAGAAAATTCAGACTCATACTGAATATATTCAGAAACCCTGAAAAACTGGGACATTTTGCATAAACAACGTAGGTTCCAGACACCGTCAGACTTGTCTCATATAGCCAGGGTTGCTGAATTTGCAATTGAAGGCATGATTAATGTCTCTGTATACAAACTTAAAAAATTTTATTAGTGTCAATCATGCTTGTCTCATTTTTTAAGTAATAAAATTGATGCTTACAAAATTAAATATTTATTAAGTACAAAATGACAAATTGCTTTTTAAAAACTAAAATATGCTTTCAAGTTTTTATATTTGGAAGGAAACCTCTACAGAATTGGTCAACTTTTTTTGTGTGTGTGTTTGTGTGTGTGTGTAGTGTGTTGTTAAAAATTGTACTTCGATTGAGTTGTTTCCAGAAATAAACTGGCACCAAGTTTGAAAAGAAAGGCAAATAAAACCTTAAATGTATTAGAAAATAAACGAGCTGAACACCATTTAAGTGCACTCTTTGTTGTGAAGAGATAGGATCATGTTTTAATGTTAATTCTGTTTTGTTTGTGTGTTTTGTTGGGGGACCTCACCTGGCTGTGCTCAGGGCTCGCTCCTGCCTCTGCACTTAGGGATCACACCTGGTGGCCTCAAGGACCATCTGTGGTGACAAGGACTGAGCCTAGGTCAGCCACAGGCAAGGCAATCTGTTGTACTATCACTGTGGCCCTAGTGTTGATTCTTACATAACACCAAGTAAATAGCAAAAAGCAAACGAAGGCATCCTCAAAATATCAAAAAGTGCAAGAAAAAAGTCTATTCCAAGGTTTTCCATATTCTTAGACTTGAGTAATAACTTTTTTTGTGATAAGAGACATTGTTTGTATCCACAGTGTTCATCAACTAATTACTATTATAAGCGGCTACTAAATATTTGAAATATAGCGTGTACTGTTAATTCTATTTAACTTTAAGTTCAAAGAGTGCAGCTTATATAAATTTTATCTCTTTAGACAGCCAGTTCATATTACAAAGGACATAGAAAGCATCAAGTGCAAGTTTTGAAGTTAGTCATGCTGTATTTCCTGAATATAATAATACCATCAGTTTGTCTGTTCTTTCTGTACTAAGAAAATTTGAACATTTGAGACTTTTTCTTTCCAAAATTCTATACCCTCTTTTTATTGAAGCTTAAAAAAAATTGTATCCGTGCCATCATGAGCATCATGAGTAGGACAAGGTCCTTCTACCATTATCTCAACAGCGCATTTCCCCTGCACTTTGGATCTCATTTGTACTTTTATTAAAAAAAATCAAGCAAAACAAAACACCTGTATTGTAGGTTTGGGTTTATTAAAGTTTTCACATCAGAAATACTGTTCTATGAATTCCTTCATAGCATTCAGGGACTTCTAAGCAATTCTGTAATATAAACTCAAGAAAACCCCCAAACCAAAAATCAAAATCATAACAGAAAGCTTATTTTTTAAGATGAAAATTTTCTTGACTGAAATAAAGAATTGTAAGGGAAATTATTATTGTTATTATTATTACCATTTGTGTGTGGAGGATTTGGGGCCATGCTGGTGGGGTTCAGGGCTTACTCCTTGCTCTGTGCTCAGGGATCACTCCTGGCAGGCTTGAGATTATAGCTCAGAGATCACTCCTGGCAGGCTTGAGATCCTGTGAGGTCCCAGGGATCAAATCTGGGTTGACTGTGTGCAAGGAGAACACCATATGCACTTTACTATGGCTCCAGTGCTCTCAGGAGGAAAAAGAATTAGCAGTGGACTATTTGCTCACTAGAATTAAGAATGAAAAATGTGTGCAATCGGTGATAAATGCTAGCAGTTACATTAGTTATCTGCAATATCATTCACTTGATTTTGCCAGATGGTTTCATTTTTGAAATTATTTTTATCTCCAATCTGAATGTTTTAAAATACTCATGACATTTCTTATTTTATTTGTAAAGAACTTCAATGTTTGACATTTATACAGCCATAGGATGAAACTCTTGAAATAAAATGGTGCTGTGATAGGATTTTATTTTGAACCAAAAGACACAAAATGCATAAATAGTCACTGCCATCCCGTTGCTCATTGATTTGTTCAAGCGGGCACCAGTAACGTCTCTCATTGAGAGACTTATTGTTATGGTTTCTGGCATATCCAATACGCACGGGTAGCTTGCCAGGCTCTGCCGGGCAGGCTCGATACTCTCGGTAGCTTGCCGGGCTTTCCGAGAGGGCCGGAGGAATCGAACTCGGGTCTGCCGAGTGAAAGGCGAACGCCCAACCGCTGTGCTATCGCTCCAGCCCTGCATAAAAAGTACGTGGCATATATTATTGTGAACTAATAACGTGGCATATATTATTGTGAACCCAGGTCTAGGCAGGTGAAAGGGATTGTGTGGGGGGAAAAATCTAAGAAGCTTTGGTTTTGATACGAAAAATGAAAATAGCCTGTAAACTGAAAGACAAAAAGGGAACAGAACTGGGTCCTTAAAATTAATCACTAAAGAGAAAACTGTACAAATTAAAAATGACAATGAGAGATCCAATGGAACAATCAAGAAAAGAAATCCCAGCTGGGAAATGAAGACAAAAAAGAAAAAAAAAGACAAGGGGTTTTTGGTTATTCATTAAATACTGCTAAATTTGAATTTCTGACATAACGATTCATGTGAAACAGCTATTTGTAAGCTCTTGCAGAGGAGAAGAAAAAGTCTAAAACTAAATTAAAAGGGAAATTTTTATTTTAGTGATTTAACTAAACGACTACCCTCTGAAATGCAAATTAGGATAATTTGACAAAGTTTAGTTTATTTTTTAATTTTAATTTTTTTCCTGCTGGGAGGGATTATGTGAATGAGGAGATGTATTAGATCTAGGTGACCCTCTTGAAGGGAATTCTCAACAGTGGAAGATTGTGTAGCACAGAGTTTAAGCTAAAAAAAAAAGAAAAAGGAAGCTTCTCTTAACTCAAATCTGCTTCATAACTGAGAATTTGAGAAAATTTAAGTCTGTCATGATTTGAATAATATGTTGTTTGTGTGTGAAGATAAAACTTCTGTTCTACAATAATAATTGTAAACAAAGAGATTTCATACAATAAACTACAGCTTGTCAAAACCACATGATTTTTTGTTAGCTTTTGTAAAAGGCTGCTACTCAATTTGGTGGAGAAAAGAATTTCAGTCTGACTTCAACTCTTAACTAGAAACATAAAGATGAAATATTTTATAAAGGGATCAATGTGAATAAGGTATATGTATTCAATTAAAGAGGGAAATATTTTTACAAACAGTGTATGTAATTTTTTTACTTAATTTCTATATTTATTATATAAATTTTAGAAGTTAGCATTTTCTTCGAGGAAGAAGAAATCAATATTTTTCTGTGGATATTTTTGTTTTTCCTGTGGGTGTCTATGGGTTTCTCTCCCCTCTGGGGAAACCCCTTGATCCTTCACACTTGACTACAGAAGCTCCAGATTGAAGAGGGAAATTTTATAAAGTATTTTGGGACAAGACAATAAAAATAATATGTTTGCTTTTTTGTAGGCGGGACCCTCCAAGGTAATATGTAGGGATCCTGGGGACCGTTCCCAATGATTCTTAGCCAACCAGGTCAGAAGTCCAGCCCAGAACCTGCCTGGCTATGCTCCAGGAGAGGGACGGGTGCACACATGCCCAGAGGTACTCAGTGCTCACTTTGGCTCCGTTCATGCCTCACTCCTGGCAGTGCTCCAGGGACCATACGGGATTAAGGGATGCCAGGAACTAAACCCAAATTGGACATGTGCAAGGCAAGCGCCCTGCACTCTCTCTGACCCCAGATCTTAAGGTTTTTCTATGGGGTTTATTTTGTTCAGAATTCCTTGGGCTTATTGGTTCTAGGTATGACTCTATCCTCAGATTTGGAAAGTTCTCCAGTATTTGTGCAACCAGTAATTCTTTCTCATTCTCTTCTTTATCAGAATCCCTATGATTCGAATGTCACCCCTCTTGGTGCTCTCCCACAGGTCTCTTATGCTTTCTTCATTCTTTTTTCCTTCTGTTCCTTTCTGATGGTTTCATGTGATGATCGTCAAGTGAACAAATTTACCCTTTGGCATCTGTCATTCTCCTACTGAGCTCTCTCATTTGTAGTTTCACCTACTTGTTCTTCTGGACTCTGCGCCAGGGTGTTTTCACTCGGGGTGCCCCAGAGGGGGGTGGGTGAGAACCCTCCTCGCCCCAAGGCACCCCGCCTGGCAGCCCACCTCCACTACCCAACCGCCGCCATGCTCCAGGCCGCTTTCCGGACACATTATAAGACACTTCCTACCCATTTTCCATAGTTATCACACCATATTTGATAGAGTTCAGACAGTAGGCAACATCCCACCCGCACGGGCAGAGCCTGGCAAGCTACCCGTGGAGTATTCGATATGCCAAAAATAGTAACAGTAGGTCTCATTCCCCTGACCCTGAAAGAGCCTCCAATCACTGGGAAAGACCAGT